>NC_138769.1:185739032-186021532 GCF_965119305.1 Pelophylax lessonae
TTGATGCCAATCAGTGCTCAGGGAACCTGTTAGTGCCCTCCTCACCAGTGCTGCCCACCAGTGCCACCTATCAATGCTGCATATCAGTGCCGCCTATCAGTGTCTCAGTGCTGCATATTAGTGTCTCATCAGTGCCTGCCAGCGCAGCCTCATCAATGCTCGTCAGTGCAACAAAAAACATATTGATTTACCAAATTTTATTACATAAACAAAAACACATTATTTTAGGGGTAAAACATTTAGGTCTTCTTTTTGCCAATAGAACAAAAAACATTGCAGTGATCAAATACCACCAAAAGAAAGCACTATTTTTTATGAAAATAGTGTCATACATTTGTGTTAGGTACAGGGTTGCATGACCGCGCAATTGTCATTCAAAATGCAACAGTATAAAAAGCTGAAAATTGGCCTGGGCAGGAAGGGGTGTAACTGCCCTGTAAGGAAGTGGTTAACTATTGAAACATGGGAATAAATATTCCAGAGGTAATCATGCTCAGCTCAATGGTTTAGTGGTTAGTGTTCCTGGCTATAAACACTGAGAGCATGGGTTCAAATCCCAAGTATGCAATCACCTCCTTAAATTTTAGACAGCTGTAAATATATACTGAAACTTGGCAAATGCATAATTGCACCCTGCACAAATGCAAGTTTGTTTCTTGAATATACATGGCCATTGACATGCAATTTTAGGTGATGTAGCCAATGTATTACTATGTGGCCAAAAAAAATAATGGCACACAGAGTGTTATCATGGTTGGGCCTTGAACTCATGACCTAGCAATCTTTGGCTATGAGCTTAGCCCACTACACCAAAGTGCTGAATACAATCAAATATGCCTGAAAGTTTCAGATGAATAAAGAATGAAAACTGCTAATTAGACAGCTGTTTTGTCTGCTATTAGAAAATCTAAAGGTTAAAACACATAAGATACATAACTATACCCTACAATTAAAATAAACCATAATAGATGACATTGCTGTGTAATAGTGATTCAGAATAGACAAATTTCCTTTTATGAAAAACACAAAAGGAATTTGGTTAACTCCAAACTCAAATTCAGCCTAAGTTAACTCCAAACCTGAATTCAGTCTAAGTTAAAGCGGAGTTCCAGCCATTTGACTCACCTGTCCAACGGTCCAGCGATGCGGCCGCCCGAAGCCTCGATCCTCTCCCTCGGCGCCGGCATCACTGCTGTGGGCACCCGGCTGTGACAGTTTGCGGCTTCACAGCCGGGTACCCACTGTGCATGCGCGAGTCGCGCTGCGCGCTGTGATTGGCCGGCAATCTTCTGGGACCTCTGACGTGTCCCAGAAGATTGCAGGGAGGGAGGGGGAGAGGAGAACTTCCGCTCAGGGCGCCGCGGCACTCCGAGCGGAAGTGGGAGCGGGTACCTGTCAAAACTAGGTACCCGCTCCCCCCCCAAAAAAATGACATGCCAAATGTGGCATGTCAGGGGGGTAGGAACACCTAAAGCGGAAGTTCCACTTTTGGGTGGAACTCCGCTTTAACTCCAACTCCGAATTCACTAAAGCATCTAGTTGAAGGTTTAACTCCAGCCACTTACCTAATTAGGATGCAATGAGTTTAGGCTGGAGTTATTTCTGGAGAAGTGAGCAGCTCTACTCCAAACTTATACTGAATTAGGCCCTTTGTATCATAACAGGCTTTGCGACATCAGAGTATTTTAACACTGGGGCAGAGGTGACGAAGCGTTTTATGTCCTCTACTGCCCGGTCATGCTTGGGAAGCCAGTGCCAAACTGCATCTTTGTCCAGAAGTCGTCGTAATGGCTCACACACCTCAGATAAGTGTGGGAGGAATTTTGCCAGGTATGTAACAAAGCCAATAAATCTCTGTACCGCTTTGGCATCAGCAGGCAGTGGCATTTCCACAATGGCTTTAATCTTATCCGGGTCAGCTTTTAAGCCTTGTGAAGACAGGATATGTCCATGGAAACAAACTTCTCCCACCTTGAACTGCAATTTCTTTATACTAAGCCTCACCTGCCTACAACGATCCAGTAGCACTATTAACTTTTCATCATGGTCATGCTCAGCCTCCTTATCAGTATTACCGCAGCCAACTAATAGTTCATGCTGCTTTCGCTGGTATACCTCAGGTGCCACAGAGACTCCAAATGGTAGTTTGAGCCATCTCTTTCTGCCCCAAGGAGTCCAGAACGTGGTCATGTAGCTACTCCTTTCATCCAGTTTGCACTGAAAAAAGGCATCTCTAGCATCAACAAGTGTGAAGACACCTGCTCTAGGAAGTTTGTGCAAAATATCATCGAGCGTTGGCATAAAGTAGTGTGACCGTTTCAGGGCCATATTCAGAAACTTGGGATCAATGCATATTCTGATCTTCTCAGACTTTCTGATAACCATGTTACTGATCCAATCTGTAGGCTCTGATACTGAAGTTAGATGTCCTTCAGCTTCATATTTATCTAGTTGAGCTTTAACCTGTGGCTTAATGGCGATAGGCACATTGCGAGGGGCACATTGTACAGGTTGAATGGAAGGATCCAGTTCAAAACAAACCTCTCCTGGAACAGAGACTATCGGGCCCTCAAACACATCACTGTAGGCGTGAAGAATTTGCTGTTTTGTCAGTGGCCTAGTCAGAGATTTTGCAGGCTGCTTATCCACATTATGTAGCTCAGCAGGAATGGTGAACACCATCAGTCCAAGGCGCTCACATGTTGAACCCGATAATAGAGGTTGCTGGTCCGCATCAACAATCTCAAAGTTCAGTTTGTGTATACAATCACGTATGCTGCATTTTGTTTGGAATAGCCCCAATGATTCCATTAGTTTCCCTGAATACAACTTTCGTTTGGTGCTACTAGGCTGAAGGGGTATTCTGGGTGCCAGTTTCATTTTGTCCTTTATACTCATGACATCACACGTTGCACCTGAGTCCAGCTGCCAGGGTTGGATTATATTGTTTAATCTGAGGTTTATAAACCATTTTTTGCCCTTTGTGTTTACAGCACCAATGCATTCTGAGGAGTAAACCATATCAGTGCTAAGCAGGTGTGCATCCTCCGGATCGGATATTTGCTCAATTATGTGCAGCTTCCCTGCTTCCATTTTACTGGAGACACACCCTTGCAAATTGATTTGGTTTACCACATGCAGTACAAATTTTCCCATATGCAGGACACTTTTCTTTCTCTCGCACATGCACATTGCCGCAATATTTGCATTATGCAGGCTTCCTCCCAGGTGAGTTGTGTAGGTGAACCTTGTGCTGAAACTTATGCTGGTGGTTTCTGAAGCTTTGCTGTTGTTTAGAGGCTGCATGGATATTGTCAGTTTAGAGGCTGCATGGATATTGTCAATCAGTTTATCCTGCTCTATAGCTTTCATATTTTTGTCAGTAATTTCTGCAGTGCGACATATCTCAATTGCTGTATGTAGATCTAAATCATGTTTCCTCAACAGGTGGCGACGTGTGCTTTCACTGGTGATACCCAAAACTATTTTATCACAAATAAGTTCATCTCTCAGAGAGCCATACTCACAGCTTGCAGCTTTTTCTCTTAGCCGTGTGACAAACCTGTCTATTGATTCACAGTCTTCTTGCTCACAGCAGCCAAATATTTATCTTTCATAAATGACATTTCTAGAGGGTCTGAAGAAAGCTTCCAATGCATCCAGAATGGTTTTGGTGTCACTCTTTTCCTCCTCTGTGAGGTTCAGATTATGCTTGTTCACATGGAGGCTTTCACTGCCCATTACCCTCCTCAGTGTGGCTGCTTGCACTGCTGCAGGCTTCTCATTCAACCCTGTGGATAGGGAGTAGTCCTCAAATTCAGCCCTGAAATTGTCCCAGTTACTGCTGACATCTCCACTCACCCTCATTTCCTCAGGCAGTGGAATGCGGTTAGCTGCCATGATGCTGTTTTCCTTGCTGCAAATACTCAGTATCCAGGACAGGACTGCAAGTGTAAAGCCCCGTACACACGTACCGATTGTCGGCCGTAAAGATTCGGCCGACGACCGATCGGCCGATTGTAGGCTTGTTAGTATGATGCTTCCGACAGCCGACAGCGCACTTTCGGCCGAAAAGAATCTGTCGTGCAGGCATTAAAATTTTTGTTGGGCAGATTTGCAAGACTGGGCATGCTCAGAGAAGAAAAAACACAGGGAAAGTTAACCATCACATGACATCACTTCTGCAGTCGGCGGACAAAATTCTTGTGCAGTCTTTTGCACTTTTCAGCAGACAGGACAGCCCTGGACAAAAGACGGCCAATCGGTCGGCCGAGGATCGGTACGTGTGTACGAGGCATTAGAAAGCACAATCAGTTCTAAGAACACTCAAATCAAGGCTAGCAGGCTCTCAGCATCAAATGTGTAGAAGGAGTATGGATCCAGAAATCTTCTGACACCATGTTTGATGTGATATATGGAAGGAGACAGCACAAGCCATTACTGTACAGAAGCCATGCTTTACTGAAGTAAGCAAACAGGAACAGGAAACACAACACAGGAAGTAGTAGAACAGAGATGCACCATAGAGTTGCATTTAAAGAAACATATCATCCATAACAATGTCTGTCATTGCTATAGTGTGACCCGGGGCTCAGAGCAGTGCGCTCCGAATCACATGTGATGTCTGTCATTGCTATAGTGTGACCCGGGACTCAGAGCAGTGCGCTCCGAATCACATGCGATGTCTGTCATCGCTATAGTGTGACCCGGGGCTCAGAGCTGTGCGCTCCGAATCACATGTGATGTCTTTCATCACTATAGTGTGACCCAGGGCTCAGAGCAGTGCACTCCGAATCACATGTGATGTCTGTTATCGCTATAGTGTGACCCAGGGCTCAGAGCAGTGCGCTCCGAATGACATGTGATGTCTGTCATCGCTATAGTGTGACCCGGGGCTCAGAGCAGTGCGCTCCGAATCACATGTGATGTCTGTTATCGCTATAGTGTGACCCAGGGCTCAGAGCAGTGCGCTCCGAATCACATGTGTTGTCTGTCATCACTATAGTGTGACCCAGGGCTCAGAGCAGTGCGCTCCTAATCATATGTGATGTCTGTCATCACTATAGTGTGACCCGGGGCTCAGAGCAGTGCGCTCCGAATCACATGTGATGTCTATCATCGCTATAGTGTGACCCAGGGCTCAGAGCAGTGCGCTCCAAATCACATGTGATATCTGTCATCGCTATAGTGTGACCCGGGACTCAGAGCAGTGCACTCCGAATCACATGTGATGTCTGTCATCACTATAGTGTGACCCGGGACTCAGAGCAGTGCACTCCGAATCACATGTGATGTCTGTCATCGCTATAGTGTGACCCGGGGCTCAGAGCAGTGCGCTCCGAATCACATGTGATGTCTGACATCACTATAGTGTGACCCGGGGCTCAGAGCAGTGCGCTCCGAATCACATGTGATGTCTGTCATCGCTATAGTGTGACCCGGGGCTCAGAGCAGTGCGCTCCGAATCACATGTGATGTCTGTCATCACTATAGTGTGACCCGGGGCTCAGAGCAGTGCGCTCCGAGTCACATGTGATGTCTGACATTGCTATAGTGTGACCCTGGGCTCAGAGCAGTGTGCTCCGAATCACATGTGATGTCTGACATCGCTATAGTGTGACATGGGACTCAGAGCAGTGCACTCCGAATCACATGTGATGTCTGTCATCGC
This sequence comes from Pelophylax lessonae, assembly GCF_965119305.1. Classification (NCBI taxonomy): domain Eukaryota; kingdom Metazoa; phylum Chordata; class Amphibia; order Anura; family Ranidae; genus Pelophylax; species Pelophylax lessonae. Next base: position 185,744,704 of record NC_138769.1, read on the forward strand.
TATAGTGTGACCCGGGGCTCAGAGCAGTGCGCTCCGAATCACATGTGATGTCTGTCATCGCTATAGTGTGACCCGGGGCTCAGAGCAGTGCACTCCGAATCACATGTGATGTCTGTCATCGCTATAGTGTGACCCGGGGCTCAAAGCAGTGCGCTCCGAATCACATGTGATGTCTGTCATCACTATAGTGTGACCTGGGGCTAAGAGCAGTGCTCTCCGAATCACATGTGATGTCTGTCATCGCTATAATGTGACCCGGGGCTCAGAGCAGTGCGCTCAGAATCACATGTGATGTCTGTCATCACTATAGTGTGAACCGGGACTCAGAGCAGTGCGCTCTGAATCACATGTGATAGCTGACATTGCTATAGTGTGAACCGGGACTCAGAGCAGTGCGCTCCGAATCACATGTGATAGCTGACATCGCTATAGCGTGAACCGGGAATCAGAGCAGTGCGCTCCGAATCACATGTGATAGCTGACATCGCTATAGCGTGAACCGGGAATCAGAGCAGTGCGCTCCGAATCACATGTGATGTCTGTCACATCAAATGTGTAGAAAGAGTATGGATCCAGAAATCTTCTGACACCATGTTTGATGTGATATATGGAAGGAGCAGTGCTGTATTTTGGCCTAGGCCAACAAGGCCCAGGCCTAGGGCGGCACTTTGCTGCGGCAAAAAAGTCACCCCCAGCATGAAAAAAGCCCTCGATCCATCCTCCCGTGGCACTGACCCGGCCGTGATGAAGCTAGGAGTCAGTGCAGCCAATCATATTATTCATGAAACGGGGGTGGGATCAGGAGACCAATGGGAGGTTAGAATCCTTCTCCCCTCCCCTCCTTGCTGCTCGGCGTATTGGCTCCTCCTTAGGGGTTACCCTGGTGCCTCCGCCCCTCCCTCCCTGGCTCTAAGAATGGAGCTCGCTCACAAGTAACCCTGGCTCCTCCCCTGGCACCTCGGCTCCACCCCTCCCTCACTGGCCTGGCTCCCAAGTATGGAGCTTGCCCTCAGGTAATTCTGGCTCCTCCCCCGACTTACTATGGCGCCTTGCTCTGCACTTTCCTCCCCGGCACGGTTCCAATGTATAAAACGTTTATCATGGCTCCTCTCCTTGTACCTCGACCCCACCCCTCCCTGCCCGGCTCCCGAGAATGGTGCTTGAACCCAGGTATTTCTGGCTCCTCCCCCAGGCTTGACCCGCCCCTTCTGGCTCCCGAGAATGGTGCTTGCACTCAGGTATTTCTGGCTCCTCCCCCAGGCTTGCCCGCCCCTTCTGGCTCTCGAGATTGGTGCTTGCACTCAGGTATTTCTGGCTCCTCCCCCAGGCTTGCCCCGCCCCTTCTGGCTCTCGAGAATGGTGCTTGCACCCAGGTATTTCTGGCTCCTCCCCCAGGCTTGCCCCGCCCCTTCTGGCTCTCGAGAATGGTGCTTGCACCCAGGTATTTCTGGCTCCTCCCCCAGGCTTGCCCTGCCCCTTCTGGCTCCCGAGTATGGTGATCACCCTTCAAGTGTTCCTGAGAGCACATCTGACCCAGTGTCCCCATCCATCTCCTAGCCCTCCTCCTCTCCAGGGAAGAATGCTGGGGATGTGGGGACCAATCAAGCTTTGCTAGGATCTGCTCTTCCTCTCCAGTACCCAGGATCGTACTACCCTGGGGTGCAGCACTGAGGATGAGAAAGAACCAGAAGCTGCTTCAGGCTGTGAAGGCTGAGGACCTGGGCATCATAGTGGAGAAGCTGCTGCAGTGACCCAAGGCAGGTAAAGCCAGTGAGCACACCCACCCAACTACATCCCTACCTACAGACATACCTACCTACTCTGATGACAATGGGTTTAAATGGGATCAGTCATTAGATCAGATTACTGGGCTGGGAGGGGGGGGGTGATCAGCACAGGTTTGGGGCAGGGTTGCTCTGGGGTCCCCATTCCCACTGGAGTCCCAGAGCCCAGTTTCTGGCACGTGGCCCCACTAATTCACCTTTCACTGCAGGAGAGAATACACTGAAAGGGATTACATTGGGAGGATTTATTGGGGGGCTTACAATAAGGGAATTAGACTGTGGGGGGGAGTACACTGGGGGGGGGGGAGTACACTAGGGGTTTACACAGAATGAGGGTGGATTCACATGGGGAGGGAATTACACAGAAGAGAGTACACTGTGAGGATTACACTGGGGGGGGGGGGGGGGGGCAGGGGCGTTGCTAGGTGGGAAAAAGACCAGGGGCTTCAGCCCGAAGATAAATTTGATAACCCCTCCCACATTTTAAAGTCCCGCCCAAGCTCCTCCTACATTTAAAAATGACCTCCACCCAACGCCCCCCCTCAGTCAAGGGTCAGTCATGGGGTGCTATGGAGCGGAGTACAGGGGGTCAGGAGAGGAGACAACAGAGGAGCACAGGGGGTCAGGAGGAGAGGAGAGGAGCACAAGGGGTCAGGAGGAGAGGAGCACAAGGGGTCAAGAGGAGAGGAGCACAGGGGGTCAAGAGGAGAGGAGCACAGGGGGTCAAGAGGAGAGGAGCACAGGGGGTCAAGAGGAGAGGAGCACAGGGGGTCAAGAGGAGAGAAGAACAGGGGGTCAGGAGGAGAGAAGAGGAGAACAGGGGGTCAGGAGGAGAGAAGAAGAGGAGAACAGGGGGTCAGGAGGAGAGGAGAGGAGAACAGGGGGTCAAGAGGAGAGGGGAACAGGGGGTCAAGAGGAGAGGGGAACAGGGGGTCAAGAGGAGAGGGGAACAGGGGGTCAAGAGGAGAGGGGAACAGGGGGTCAAGAGGAGAGGGAACAGGGGGTCAAGAGGAGAGGGAACAGGGGGTCAGGTGGAGAGGAGAGGGGAACAGGGGGTCAGGTGGAGAGGAGAGGGGAACAGGGGGTCAGGTGGAGAGAAGAGGAGAGGAGAACAGGGGGTCAAGAGGAGAGGAGAACAGGGGGTCAAGAGGAGAGGAGAACAGGGGGTCAAGAGGAGAGGGGAACAGGGGGTCAGGTGGAGAGGAGAGGGGAACAGGGGGTCAGGTGGAGAGGAGAGGGGAACAGGGGGTCAGGTGGAGAGAAGAGGAGAACAGGGGGTAAGGAGGAGAGAACAGGGGGTCAGGAGGAGAGAAGAGGAGGAGAACAGGGGATCAGGAGGAGAGAAGAGGAGGAGAACAGGGGATCAGGAGGAGAGAAGAGGAGAACAGGGGGTCAGGAGGAGAACAGGGGGTCAGGAGGAGTGGAGAGGAGAACAGGGAGTCAGGTGGAGAGGAGAACAGGGATCAGGTGGAGAGGAGAGGAGAGGAGAACAGGGGTCAGGAGGAGAGGAGGAGAGAACAGGGGGTCAGGAGGAGAGAACAGGGGGTCAGGAGGAGAGAACAGGGGGTCAGGAGGAGAGAACAGGGGGTCAGGAGGAGAGAAGGAAGAGGAGAACAGGGGGTCAGGAGGAGAGAAGGAAGAGGAGAACAGGGGGTCAGGAGGAGAGAAGAGGAGAACGGGGGGTCAGGAGGAGTGGAGAGGAGAACAGGGGGTCAGGAGGAGTGGAGAGGAGAACAGGGGGTCAGGAGGAGTGGATGGAGAGGTGAACAGGGGGGTCAGGTGGAGAGGAGAGAAGAGGAGAGGAGAACAGGGGGTCAGAGGAGAGGAGAGAGAACAGGGGTCAGGAGGAGAGGAGAGAGTAGGAGAACAGGGTGTCAGGAGGAGAGGGGAGGAGAGAAGAGAGAGAACAGGGGGTCAGGAGGAGAGAAGAGGAGAACAGGGGGTCAGGAGGAGAGAAGAGGAGAACAGGGGGTCAGGAGGATGGAGAGGAGAACAGGGGTCAGGTGGAGAGGAGAGAAGAACAGGGGGTCAGGTGGAGAGGAGAGAAGAGGAGAGGAGAACAGGGGTCAGGAGGAGAGAGAGAGAGGAGAACAGGGTAGGAGGAGAGGGAGGAGAGAAGAGGAGAACAGGGGGTCAGGAGGAGAGAAGAGGAGAACAGGGGGTCAGGAGGAGAGAAGAGGAGAACAGGGCAGGAGGAGAGAAGAGGAGAACAGGGGTCAGGAGGAGAGGAGAGGAGAACAGGGATCAGGTGAGTGCCTCCCGCCCCATCCAGCACACCCACCTATGCCTCCAATCACCCCCCCCATCCAGCACACCCACCTATGCCTCCAATCACCCCCCCCATCCAGCACACCCACCTATGCCTCAATCTCCCCCCCCCATCCAGCACACCCACCTATGCCTCTAATCACCCCCCCCCCCCAATCCAGAACACCCACCTATGCCTCCAATCACCCCCATCCAGCACACCCACCTATGCCTCCAATCACCCCCCATCCAGCACACCCACCTATGCCTCCAATCACCCCCCCCATCCAGCACACCCACCTATGCCTCCAATCACCCCCCATCCAGCACACCCACCTATGCCTCCAATCAACCCCCCCATCCAGCACACCCACCTATGCCTCCAATCACCCCCCATCCAGCACACCCACCTATGCCTCCAATCACCCCCCATCCAGCACACCCACCTATGCCTCCAATCACCCCCCCCATCCAGCACACCCACCTATGCCTCCAATCACCCCCCATCCAGCACTCCCACCTATGCCTCCAATCATCCCCCCATCCAGCACACCCACCTATGCCTCCAATCACCCCCCCCCATCCAGCACACCCACCTATGCCTCCAATCACCCCCCCCATCCAGCACACCCACCTATGCCTCCAATCACCCCCCCCATCCAGCACACCCACCTATGCCTCCAATCACCCCCCCATCCAGCACACCCACATATGCCTCCAATCACCCCCCCCCCATCCAGCACACCCACCTATGCCTCCAATCACCCCCCCCCATCCAGCACACCCACCTATGCTCCAATCACCCCCATCCAGCACACCCACCTATGCCTCCAATCACCCCCCATCCAGCACACCCACCTATGCCTCCAATCACCCCCCCATCCAGCACACCCACCTATGCCTCAATCACCCCCCATCCAGCACACCCACCTATGCCTCCAATCACCCCCCATCCAGCACACCCACCTATGCCTCCAATCATCCCCCCATCCAGCACACCCACCTATGCCTCCAATCACCCCCCCCCCCCATCCAGCACACCCACCTATGCCTCCAATCACCCCCCCATCCAGCACACCCACCTATGCCTCCATTCACCCCCCATCCAGCACACCCACCTATGCCTCCAATCATCCCCCCATCCAGCCACACCCACCTATGCCTCCAATCACCCCCCCCCCCCATCCAGCACACCCACCTATGCCTCCAATCACCCCCCCCCCCATCCAGCGCACACCACCTATGCCTCCAATCACCCCTCCCCCCCCACCCACCTGTGCATCCAAACCCCCCCCCCCTCCAGCCACCTGTGAAAATATTATCCTCCCTCATCTTCTTACCTGGTGTGTATCAGAGGACAGACAGCAGTGCACACTGAGGGCGGACCTAGAGGGTTTAAGCCCGCCCACGTGTGATTACTTTGTACAGGAACTCTTTGGAGCCTATGAAGAAGCCGAAAAGTGTCCAGGAAGCATGCACCGCCCCTCTCCCTAACTCAACTGCAGAACGGAGAGGGGAGGTCCCAGGGGCTATACAGTCCTCGGCACTCCTCCTGCGGAATTGGGTGTCAGATTTTACGTGCCTTATGCTGACGCCGGGCGTACGGCCCCGCCCACCCCGACATCATTTTGACAGCTCCACTCACTCTCATCATTGCCGGAGTCCTGCGCCCCCGGCTTGCCCTCCAATCACTGGATGGTGGATGCCTGGATCATGGATGTTAAACTGCTGAGATATTTATCCCCGAGTTCCAGGCTTTGGGACTCGGGGCTAATCATTTTATATAAGCAACAGGAGACCCGGGGCTTTTTGCGGGCACACTCGGGGCTATAGCCCCGGTCAGCCCCCCCCTGCCGACGCCACTGGGGGGGGGGGGGTACTCGCTGGGCCATTTTTGCGATTCGGCACTGCATTACTTTAACGGACAATTGTGCGGTTGTGCGACGCTGTACCCAAATAAAATTGATGTCCTTTTTTCCCCACAAATAGAGCTTTCTTTTGGTGGTATTTGATCAACTCTGCGGTTTTTGTTTTTTGCACTATAAACAAAAAAGAGTGACAATTCTGAAAAAAATAAAAAAACATTTTTCACTTTCTGCTATGTGACATTCCCCCAAAAAAAAAAATTCAAAATCTAAATTTCTCATTCTTTTAGGCCAATTTGTATTCTGCTACATATTTTTGGTAAAAATAATCCCAATAAGCGTATTTTGATTGGTTTGCGCAAAAGTTATCGTGTCGACAATCTAGGGGAAAGATTTATGTCATTTTTATTTATTTTTATTAGTAATGGCAGCGATCAGAAATTTTTTAGCGGGACTGCGACATTGCGGCGCACAGATCAGATCCCTAACTGACATTTTTGACACTTTTACGGGGACCAGTGACACTAATACAGTAATCAGTGCTAAAAATATGCACTGTTACTGTAATAAGGACACTGGCAGGAAAGGGATTAACCAAGGGGTGATCAAAGGGTTAAGTGTGAGCCTAGGGTGTGTTTTCTAACTGTATGGGGGAGGGACTTGTGGAATGTACACAGAGACCTGTGATCCTAAATAGGAGGATCACAGGCGCTCTGTGATCATTTCAGAGAGAACAACCGTCTGCTGTGTTTACAACAGTAGACCGTCGTTCTCTCTCAGCTGGGAAAGATCGCGGGTGCCTGGTGGCAATTACAACCGCCAGCCCTGTGGATTGGCATCCCCATTGCCTGATGGGGGCTCCCAGGAGCACTCCCGCAAACTGACGTACCCTTACAAAACAACAAAAAATACAAGTAGGCACTTTGTACCCACTTTTAATGAGTGGAAGAGGTGGAGCTCTAAGAGAAAAAAGGTGGAGCCTACAGAGAAAGGGGTGTGGATTACAGATGACAGGGCGGGTCTGAAGCAGGAAGGGGGGTGGCCTTGACAGGAAGGGGTGGGTCATAGTTAAATTAGGGGGTGCACGAGTTTAGTCCGGCCTAGGGCAGCACAAAACCTAAATACACCACTGGGAAGGAGACAGCAAAAGCCATTACTGTACAGAAGCCATGCTTTACTGAAGTACGCAAACAGGAACAGGAAACACAACACAGGAAGTAGTACAACAGAGATGCACCATAGAGTTGCATTTAAAGAAACATATCATCCATAACAATGTCTGTCATTGCTATAGTGTGACCCGGGGCTCAGAGCAGTGCACTCCGAATCACATGTGATGTCTGTCATCACTATAGTGTGACCCGGAGCTCAGAGCAGTGCGCTCCGAATCACATGTGATGTCTGACATCGCTATAGTGTGACCCGGGGCTCAAAACAGTGCGCTCCGAATCACATGTGATGTCTGACATCGCTATAGTGTGACCCGAGGCTCAGAGCAGTGCCCTCCGAATCACATGTGATGTCTGTCATCGCTATAGTGTGACCCGGGACTCAGAGCAGTGCGCTCCGAATCTGATGTCTGTCATCGCTATAGTGTGACCCGGGGCTCAGAGCAGTGCGCTCCGAATCACATGTGATGTCTGTCATCACTATAGTGTGACCTGGGGCTCAGAGCAGTGCCCTCCGAATCACATGTGACGTCTGTCATCTGTCATCACTATAGTGTGACCTGGGTCTCAGAGCAGTGCGCTCCTAATCATATGTGATGTCTGTCATCGCTATAGTGTGACCCGGGACTCAGAGCAGTGCGCTCCGAATCACATGTGATGTCTGTCATCGCTATAGTGTGAACCGGGACTCAGAGCAGTGCCCTCTGAATCACATGTGATAGCTGACATCGCTATAGTGTGACCTGAGGCAGAGCAGTGTGCTCCGAATCACATGTGATATCTGTCATCACTATAGTGTGACCCGGGGCTCAGAGCAGCGTGCTCCGAATCACATGTGATGTCTGGCATCGCTATAGTGTGACCCGGGGCTCAGAGCAGTGCGCTCCGAATCACATGTGATGTCTGTCATCGCTATAGTGTGAACCGGGGCTCAGAGCAGTGCGCTCCGAATCACATGTGATGTCTGTCATTGCTATAGTGTGAACCGGGGCTCAGAGCAGTGCGCTCCGAATCACATGTGATGTCTGTCATCGCTATATTGTGAACCGGGAATCAGAGCAGTGCGCTCCGAATCACGTGATGTCTGTCATCACTATAGTGTGACCCGGGGCTCAGAGCAGCGTGCTCCGAATCACATGTGATGTCTGGCATCGCTATAGTGTGACCCGGGGCTCAGAGCAGTGCGCTCCGAATCACATGTGATGTCTGTCATCGCTATAGTGTGAACCCGGGACTCAGAGCAGTGTGCTCTGAATCACATGTGATGTCTGTCATCGCTATAGTGTGACCCGGGGCTCAGAGCAGTGCGCTCCGAATCACATGTGATGTCTGTCATCACTATAGTGTGACCCGGGGCTCAGAGCAGTGCGCTCCGAATCACATGTGATGTCTGTCATCGCTATATTGTGAACCGGGGCTCAGAGCAGTGTGCTCCGAATCACATGTGATGTCTGTCATCGCTATAGTGTGACCTGGGGCTCAGAGCAGTGCGCTCCGAATCACATGTGATGTTTGTCATCACTATAGTGTGACCCGGGGCTCAGAGCAGCGTGCTCCGAATCACATGTGATGTCTGTCATGGCTATAGTGTGACCTGGGGCTCAGAGCAGTGCGCTCCGAATCACATGTGATGTCTGTCATCGCTATAGTGTGACCCGGGACTCAGAGCAGTGCGCTCCGAATCACATGTGATGTCTGTCATCGCTATAGTGTGACCCGGGACTCAGAGCAGTGCGCTCCGAATCACATGTGATGTCTGTCATCGCTATAGTGTGAACCGGGGGCTCAGAGCAGTGCAGAATCACATGTCAGATAGGCCCGGAGTAAAGGAGTGACGAGACATGGACGGAGGGCCGGTGTAACGTTAGAATTCCATACCTCGTTAGATTTCCATACCCTCGTCACTTCCTGTCTCAAACAGCTGAGCAGCGCAGCAGTGCGCATGCTCAGAGCCCCGGATACGTAATAGAACAGCAAAGAATTTGACAAGTGCGCATGCTCGGAGGGTAGGAAATTATCACGGCACTGTGTGTAATGTTATACTTGCGGCGGTAACATTAAAACAGTTCGGCTGCAACATCAATAATCTCCTCTCCTATCCCTGTGACTTGCCTGATCTCGCCTAATAAATATAAAATCAGTGGTGGGGGTATGAGATGTAAATGACGGCGATCGCGGCTCCGTGATCCGCTTTTATATATATTACCTGAGAGCAGGGAAGTGACAGGGGAAGGAGCGGAGATGAGCCATGTTGCAGAGGAGCTGTTTTAATGTAACCGCCGCAAGTGTAACTAGCGTGAGAAATCCATACCCTCCGTAGGTGCACCGGAAGTGACGAGGGTATGGTTTTCTCACGGGTATGGTTTTTTCACGGAACACCGGCATGACAGGGGTTAAAGGGGTTTGGGACAAGGAGTTTTCAGCCCAGTACAATAGAAAATATAAGTGGTGGGACTTTTAATTGGTGTTTTGGCCAGGAAAGGGTGGAGCTACAGGGAGAGGTCAAGGTAGGGGCCTCAGGAAGTCTTCAGTTAGAGGAAAGCTGCATTGGAGAATATTTACACCTGGCTCCCTGCTCTCTGCTTTTCACAGATTCGGTGATTTGAAGAGCCTTCCTCCTGACTGTGGGTGATTATTCTCTGTTATGACTCCTGGATTGCTGTTGGTGGGGTTCAGGTGGGAGAACAATGCTCAGACGCCCCCCCCCCCCCCCCTGTTCCTACACGTGCTTGGAGGTCAATGCCCCCAGAGCATTTAAGTCCCAGCATGTCTCCCTGGGCTGGTGCCAATTTGATCACCCCCCATCCAGCGGTGCCTCTCCAGGGACAGCACTGAGTCACTTCTCAGCTAAGGCTCTGGTGCAGCCCGGGAACATTCATCTGCTTGTCCCCAGGGGAGCCAGAGTGCAGGAGTCGGCTAGGGTCCTGGAGCGGCCGGTGTCCCTTTATGTGTCCCCGGTACTGGGGGTGCTCTGCGTTTCAGCAGACCGGGAGATCGGCAGGCTGTGGGAGGATAATTACGGCTCCAGGGCCGACAGTGTGGTGAGAGAGAAGAGGGTATCTGCGGCTTCCCAGCGGGGGGAGAGCACGGCTGGTGACTGGCTGAAGCAGGTCTGGGCTCCATAAGACGATGGCTGTGGATGACATCAGCGGCGGTTGGGCTGTGTGTCCCAGCCAGCATGCATTGGCGGGCCAGAGCCTGGACAGTTCATCGACGCTCCTCTCTGCAGCTCTGGGGGTGAGAGCAGTGATGTGAGCATGACGGGTGATTGGCAGCAATGAAGGTGTCTGCAGTGGCTGGGGGATCTGGGGATCCCGGACAGCCTTGTAAGTAGCTGTTTCTCTTTTCCTGCTATAGCTTTGCCTGGGCAGTGGGGTCTGGGGGACTGAAGGGGTTAGGGGGTCAACGGTCGCAAGCCCTTGTGGGGGGTGGTATGGTCAGTGCTTATGCTGGGGTGGTACTCGGGGCACTGGCAGGCTCAAGTTGTTGGCTAGTCTTAGAGCAGTCTGTTACAGTGGGGGTCCTCCTCTGGGGGCTGCAGCCCCCTGTGGCTTAGGTTCCTCGGGGACAGTGGTTACCATAGTGGGAATTCCCCTTTTGGCTGGAGTTTCTGGAATTCTCATCCGAGCGTCAAAACCTTTTGAAGAAACGTTCCCCCCCCCCATGATCTGTACAATGTAGATGTAAGGAGTTGAGAGGCGGCAGCAGGGGCTGGTCTGTGTCACACATTTGTGAACACCGCCAAGAACTGCGCAGGCACCAGGATTTCCATCAGTGTGTCCTCTCCGAGCCGACATCTCGGTCCCGGAAGTAGATGGTGACCCTGGATGATGCCTGAACAAAGATGGTGGTCCGTGTTTTGTTTCCTCCACGCTGTTGGATATTGTGTGGTTTCTCCTTTGGAGGGTCACCGCCCCCCCCCCCCCTACACCTGTCTTATCCCAGGGGTGGGTTGGTCGAGGGACGCCTTGATGGAATGTGTTAGGTGGCATATACGTCCTTCGCTGTGGAGGTGCGTTGGGTCCTGCATTATGATCAGGGAGCCATGGAAGGAAACACTGGCAGTGCCTCTGCTTTTTGGTTACTGCCTGGGTATCCTGGCAGTCTCCCTTTATAATTGGGGGACATGGCATGGTTCTGTTTGTTCTGTTGTTTTTGTTTTTAATTTTCTTGATCGTTGACTGCCCATGGGGAGTTCCCTTTCTTGTTCGAGGTTCAAAATGTTTTTGTTTCCTGCATTGGTGGGTGTCTGTTGTTTACACTACTTGGCTGATTTCTTGTGTACAGGCCCTGGCTGGTTCTACTGGTTGCATGGTGCTGTTGGCTACTGTTCGGTCCGTTGTTCCGCTGGTTCCTAAAGGGACAGGGGTCCTTCCTTAGTGCTTAGCCTCTTAGGGATTCTGTCTGATTGCTTTGGCAATGTGGAGTGTGCTTATGGATGATACACTGGTGGGTTTGAATTCTGAGGTAGTGTTGGCTCAGCGGCATTGACGAATGCCTTGGCGGCAGCTGCAGTCAATATTGGTTATTCTCTTATGCCTGCCCTGTCGTGCTTAGGGACAGGTTTTTCAATCATTGTTTTGAAGTTGCTATTGAGGGCGCTTGGGCGCATCACATGGTCATGGTATTACCTTAAACGGGATGGTGGGGATTACGTTTGAGTCTAGGGGAATTCTTTCTCTAACCCTGCGATAGTAGGTTGTTGTGGCTGGTGGATGCCATGTGTTGTTTTTTGTTATAAACTTTGTGTCGCCACTGGCTCTACAGGTTCTGGTACGCATTCAGTGTCAGTGTAAGGCAGGTCATTGGCCGCCGCCATGGTGGGGAGGCTGGGTTTACTAAAAATTTGTGTTTTGTTTGTTTACTATGGTTCTCTGTACTATGGTTCTTTGGTCCTGTGGGGTTTTCTGTTCCATTGTAACAGGTTCGTTTTCTCTGTGACAATTTGAGGGTTATAGTGAACAACGGCGTGTCTGTGTCATTTTTCTATGGCGGTCCAGTCAGCTTCGCCTTTGGGTTTGGCATTGTTGGCATTTTAATTCTTTGTTTATGCAGTCCTTGTTACTGGTTGTACTAACTCCCGATTGCTGCTCTTTCTTGGTTTCCGGGTATAATTCTTGGTACCTGGTGTACCTGAGAGTTCCTTGGCCATATTGGCGGTTTAGCCTTTGCAGTGCAATACTGCTTATGCTGCTATGTTCGGGAGATGGCCATGTGGTCGTTTCTCCGGAGGTGGGAAGCAGATTTGGGTTTGGTTCATAGGTTGGGCGGGTCCGCAGGTCGGGCAGTGTGTTCTTGAAACAAGGGGTTAAACAGTTGGTGGTTCGTTATTGGGCATTATGGTTCTGGGAGCTTTCAGTGTCAGCCTTTCCTTGCAAATTGGCGGATTTTTCTTTCCTTTCTTTGTTTCATTTGTTTCCGATGTTGGGTCGATGGGACAGGAAAAGGATTTTAGTTTTGGGCAAAGTGGGACCAGGCTCAGTGGTTGTGGGCCTTCTAGGCGAGGCCTGTGCCATTTTATTTGTTCATTTCCCTGAATGAGATAATTTTCCCTGGTCGATTCATCTTCTTAGGGAGGTGTATTCCTGAGGGCCTTGGTGTTGGCCTTCCTTTGAGCTTGTATGTTGGGTGAGCTGGTTTGTTTTCATGATTTAGGGCATACAGTTTCCGGGTGGTTACGTTCGGTGTCATCTTGGTTAGTGTGTTGGTTTCTATGTTTACAGACTGACAAGGTGGGGTTGTGAGTGTAGTTGGTGGGTGAGTGCTTCTTCTGTCCACACAGTTTGGGCTGTTGCCTGCTCTTAGTAGTGGGATAGGGCACTCTCCTTCTTCATTAGGACATTTGGTGCTGTCTCGATCACACTTTGTATGGTTTATTGATTTTGGTTTGCGCACCTTAGGGTGTGTTTAAGGGCATCGGCTGAGGGTGTTTTGGGGTTCTCCTGTGATTGTTCGCCCTCACTTGTTTCTTGGTTTACCTGAGTATGTCTATGCCTTGTTTGACTTGTGTATTTTGTTTATTTTGTTATTTTTGTATACTGTTTGTCACTCCTCCTTGTGCATCCCTGGGGTGATAAGTCTGGGTTCCTTACTGGTGCTTCCTACTAGATCTATAGCGGGGGCACTCCTACGTGTAGTAGGGTGTGCTGGGTTTCAGTCACCTGGCATATCGGAAGGCGACTGGGCAAGTGGGAGGATACACTGCAATTGATTGGGATGCCTGGCTTAGGTTGGGTTGGGTCATTGCCATGGGCGAGTGTTATCCTCAATTGGATTGGGCCCCTTGGTGTGGAAGGACACGCCGGGGAGATGTTGTGTGGGGTTTAGATCTCGGTACAAGCTTGTTTATTGCAATAAATTAACTTGCGCCTTGCACTTGCTGTCCAGGGTTGACACTTGTTGGTCTGAGATGGCCGTTGTTACTCACTGGCGTATGGGCGGTCTATGGAGAGCCTGACCGTGGCTCGGGTTTAGGTTGATGTGGGGTGTCCCGGTTTGTGGTCTGGGCTGGCGGTTTTCTGGGTGGTTTCGACGTTGGAAGTTGAATCGTGGGGGGTACTGATGTGGTGATGGGTTTTACTTGGATACTGTGGGTATTAGGCGGTGGCGTTGGTGTGCAGGCTGGTTTTTCAGAGAGCCCTGCAGGTTTGTGGGGCCGTACAAACATAAGGTGGCATGTTTGTGCGGTGGTGGCGGGGTACAAGGTCCTGGTAGGTTAGTATGGTGCAAACTTATACTTGGTAGGGACCCGTCTGAGGTACGGCTTCCTAATGGTGCAAACTTATACTTGGTAGGGACCCGTCTGAGGTACGGGTCCCAGTAGTTGGTATGTTGGTACCTGCGACTGGTTGTCTCCGAGCCGGTGCTGTGGCGGCTGGAGGCCTAATTAAGTACCTCCTTCTTTGATGCCTACCGGGACCTTGAGGCTCCAGTAAAAAACTGTGTTTAACGTGTTATTTACCTGTTATGTATACAGTTTGTTAATAAAAGGCTGCTATGGCCATTTAACTCCAACCTGTGGTCATGTGGTTATTTATAATGGAGGAGGAGAGTGATGGTCAGAGCAGTATGGAGACAAATCATCTTTAATCCCCTAGTCATGTCATCGCTATAGTGTGAACCGGGGCTCAGAGCTGTGTGCTCCGAAATCACATGTGATGTCTGTCATCACTATAGTGTGACCCGGGGCTCAGAGCTGTGTGCTCCGAAATCACATGTGATGTCTGTCATCACTATAGTGTGACCCGGGGCTCAGAGCTGTGTGCTCCGAATCACATGTGATGTCTGTCATCGCTATAGTGTGACCCGGGGCTCAGAGGAATGCGCTCCGAATTACATGTGATGTCTGTCATCGCTCTGTCAACCACATCTACAGTCTACACCTCTTAAAAGCTCCAAAAACTCCAGGAGTAGGCTGCTCCTAAAATTAGGTCAGGTGTGAATTTAACAAGCTTTGTGTTATATATGAACATAGAAAGCAGCTTATGATGACACACCAAGCCACTGAATATCAAACCAACATGAGTTCTCCCGATCTTGATTATCCAAAGCAATTGTTGGATTATAGGGATGGCTTTTTAGTCTCAAAGGTAAGAATATATGTCTAAAATACTATTTTCTTTATATTTAGTATTCCTGCTTTTTTACCAAACTGTTCATTATTTGTTTCTGATATATATATATATATATATATATATATATATATATATATATATATATATATATATCAGTACATCCACTGAACAGCTACATATTGCCTATTGGACATTCATTTTACAGCAGAAATCATGTGAACATTATTCCACTTTAGATAACTATTTATTTAGTTGTTTGATCTCATCTAAGTACTGAAGTAATGGGCTTCCAAAAATATTACTACATTTGAAATGTATACACTGGATAGTTTTACAACGCATTAGTGGGAATTCAGTAAAACTGCTGTGCTACATTTCTGGCGTGGATTGCTCTTGTTAATGAACTAACCTAAAAAAACAAAAACCTGTGACAGTTCTGATTCTGACAGCGACTCGTGTGCCAAATTCAAGTAGTTCTGATTTGCTCCACTTCTACATTGTGGTGCAACACCTGAGCCAAATTCAAGATGAGTTTCAGTTTGGGGGGAATTCAATAAAGCTGCTGCACACCTTTACTGATAATAATCTTTACTGATAATAATCTTCCTTAATGTATTGCAACTAATTCATGAAGCATCTGCGAGACTTTTGGTTATAACAGTGACTCCTGCACCAATTTTAGTTTTAAAATGTGTCTAGAGGTGCACCGAATGCAAATTTTGGTACCTAATTAGATTCAACTTTTTTAGTATGAGTTTAACTTAATATAAATTTATTGTCGGTCATTATTGGCACCTTTTAGCTCAAGAAAAGCTCAACAAAAATGTTCCCCGTAAATTCTATGTATGTCTTCACACTGGTCCGTTGTGCTTCTGTTGTAGTGTTTAAAATCCTGCTTGCTGCATTTATGGTCAGTTAATCAAACCACACCAAAAACATTTCCCCATTGAAATGCATTAAAAACACAGCAAGAACGCATAAATAATGCACCCATGGTACTTTTTTGATGCAGTTTTTGAGTCGCATGACCTATGAAAAACACATCATAGGCACAGTAAAATCATGGTAAAATTGAAACAAATCGCTGTGAAATCATTGCAAAATAGCAAGAAATTAAGGAAAAAATTGTGGCATTTTCCATGTCGTTAGGCACCTTTTTCTCTATTGGAAAAAAGCCCAAAACACCATTTCCGGCCGATATGTTTCGGCGCATCTCTAAATGTGTCACTTTTACATTATGGCTCAGTGAATGCGCCAAATTCAAAGTAAAATGCGTACAGTTCGTATCTCACGAAAGAGGAGTTACTACCAACTCTCTTTTGGCATACAGAGACAGATTTTTGCAAAAGTGCCTCACCTGCATTCTAAAAGTGTTGCAACGTGTACTAAATTCAAGCACAGGTTCTAGACAGGTACATGAATTTGGCGCCCTCTGTGCCACTTTTACCACGCATGTGAGAGACTGTTGCAAAATCTGTCTGTGCCATCCTTTATAAGTTCCAGGGACTGTTTCATGTTGATACCCTATAGCATAAATGTCAAGGTAAAATTTAAGCTACTTAATATCAAATAATCAATTCTCTGAATTACAAGATAATAAAATAAAGTCCCGCGCAATATAGTGGGAATGGTTTAGGAGAGGACAGAATGTGAAGTTTAAATTTAGCTGACGCCTACCCAATTACTAACCCTGATAGGGAAAAGTAAGGTAAAGATAAAGATAAATGCTGGGTCTTGCGCTGCTAGATGTTATTTCTTACTATGACAACATACTATTGGTATCATCAAAAAAAGTGTTTAAAAAGAAAAAAGTGTTAGGGCTCTTTCACACGGGCGTTCCTTTTTTTTTTGCCCGATCAGGTCCTTTTTTTTTTTTTTTTTGTAACAGACACGGATGACACTTGTGTCATCCGGTCCGGTCCGTATGTCCGTTTTTCATCCCATCCGTTTGCGGATGAAAAACTGACATAATGCATGTCTATGTAAATACGGATGTCTGCAGATGACACCACTGACATCCGTTTTTGCTTCAGTTCCGTTTTTTGAAAGGAAGAAAAAATAGGGTTCTCCTCCGTTCAAAAAAACTGAACTGAACTGAACTGACAAAAAACGGATGTCAGAGGATGATCATCCGATGACATCCGTATTTACATAGAGATACATTATGTCCGTTTTTCATCCGCAAACGGATGGGATGAAAAACGGACATACGGAACGCCCGTGTGAAAGACCCCTTACTAGCAACAAGTGTATGTGAACCTCAGAAAAAACTGCTGCACCTGATCATTTACAAGGTGTGGTATCATCCATATCATATCTGAGGTATAGAAATCACATATAAAATATATGAAAACATTTTTCCAATTATGTGCTATAATCCAGTGTCTATTGCATTACAACTTTGTGTACACCATTATATGATGAAAATACTTAAAACATATGAAAATGTATGAAATATATAAAGTGACAAATGCTGAAAAAAGTGCACAAACATTAAAAAACACAAATCCGTGACTATAGATTTACTAAAACTGCAGCGTGTAAAACCTTGTGCAGCTCTGCATAGAAACCAATCAGCTTCCAGTTTTTATTGTCAAAGCTTAATTGAACAAGCTGAAGTTAGAAGCTGATTGACTACCATGCACGGCTGCACTACATTCTGAGTGCTCCAGTTTTAATAAATCTCCCCCTCTGACAAACAAAATCATATACAAATAAAAATATAAAGTGACAAGTGCTATATTAAAGTGCTCCACAAAACTTCAAAAGTCTGTGTCAAAATGTAAACCGTATCATATGCAGAATAAGTCCTCTAAAAATCAGGTGACAAATGCGTCACTTCTGGCACGGTCCGTAGAATGCACAACACCTGGACTTCCTGCTTGTTTTCAACACGCCGAACTGAAAACAGGCTGTTGGCTCGTTTGTCGAATGACAAACAAATGGGCTTCTTTGTGGGAACTTCGAGTTCCCGCAATTACATGGACTCTGAACTCGGATTCCAATAAATCACCTGCTGGCCAACTGATCCGAACCCACAGCCATCTCAATTGCAAGCCTGGTATTCTACCACCTATGCCACCATCAAGCTTGCTTAAGGTGAACACACTAGTTTGGTAGTTAGGCAGGGAGAGTGTGTTCAGCTTAAGCCTGCTTGATGATGGTGTAGGTGATAGAATACCAGGCTTGCAATTGCAAGCTTGTGGGTTTGATTCCCTTGGCCAGCGGGTGATTTATAAGTGGAGTTCTATAGTTAATAATACATTGCTGGCAGGGAGAGAGATTTTTGCTTTTTTACAGTTTGTTGAGATCAGATAGTGCAGTGTATACCAAAGGTTATATATAGGCACTTCAGTTTATATCAGTTTATGTCAGTATTGCGCCAAAATAAAGAAAAATGGCATGGGGTTCCCCCTAAAATCCATACCAGACCCTTATCTGAGCACACAGCCTGGCTGGCCAGGATGGGGGCCAGCGAGCGCCCCCCCCTCCTGAACCATACCAGGCCACATGCCCTCAACATGGGGGGGTGGGTGCTTTGGTGCAGGGGGCCCACTCAACCCAAATCCCCTTGCCCCCATGTTGATGGGCACAGGGGGTCTCTTCCCGAAAACCCTGGGCTGTGGTTGTGGCGGTCTGCGAGGGAGGCTTATCGAAATCTGGAAGCCCACTTTAACAAGGAGGCCCCCAGATCCTGCCCCCCCCCTCCATGTGAATGGATATCGGATACATCATACCCCTACCCATTCACCAAAAAAGTGTACAAAAAAATAAAGACAAAAGCCAGTTTTGGACAAGTCCTTTATTAAAAAAAAAAAAAGTGAAAAGTGAAGACAGGATCAAACAGCATTTTCGCCAGTTTTTTTTTTTTTTTTGTTTCATTTTTTTATCTGTATTGCCGGGAGCTGACAAAACATTACAGCCGCGAGAAAGTTTAATGACAATTTTTCCTTTAGAAATGTCAGTATTGTTGCAGCAGGCTACAAACATCGCACAAATGCACCACTTTACAGGCACATTAGGGGGGCCCCGCAGGCACGATATTTATAGGAATTTTTCATTTTTATTGTTCCACTTTTAAGCATTATTAAAATCACTGCTCCTGTAAAAACAATCGTTTTAAAAAACATTTTTTGCATTGATTCATTTCCCCCAGGGCATTACCCGGGTCCCCATACACTTTTTGGGCCAATAACTTGCATTTAAGCCTTTAAAATTAGGACTTTTGATTTTTCATTTTAATGTCCCATAGACTTTAATGGAGTTTGCATGTTGGCTAGAACATTTCCCCTGTTCGAGATGTTCTGGTGCGAACCGAACAGGGGGATGTTATACTCACTGTGGGACCTAAGTGGTTAATCCCCTGCATTGTGTAAAAATGCTGTTTGATCCTGTCTTCTCTGATCCTCCCCTCCTTCCACTGACTCCTAATAATTTCCTGATAACAGAGTCTATGGACGTCAGGCTGCACATGCTCAGTTTGGTGTGTATTGCTAGAGAGGTTTTTTTTCTTAGGAGAGTGCATGTGATCAGCACAAGGCCAATCAGCACTGTCCAGACAGAGGGTCAGCAGTCTCATAAATCAGTCAGAAAACTCCTTCTACAAGTATTAACTGGTGCTTGGCTGAACACTGATAGAGTACAAGAGTACTCTAACTACTGATGAGAAAAGGTATTTGGTAGTTTATATTTACTAAAATAATTGCATTTCCATGTTCTGTGTGTAGCACCCTCCTAGGTAGGCGCTAGTGAGAGAGTATAGTTTTGAGCTCTGTCTGCTTACCAGAGGGGCTGCAGGTAAATCTATATCGTTCTCTGCCTACCAGGGAGCAGGATCTGTTAGTGAGGTCTGCACATTGTGCTCAGTGTGCGATGAATTTAGTCTAGAGTGTTTCACGCTGGTCCAATAGGGTGGCATGTTAGACAGTGGGAGGAAACCTGACAAATGGGTGCATAGGCTTTTGATACAGCCCTGATGATTGGCAGAGGGCAGGCTGCCTCGGTGCGTCTTGGGATACTGTATAAAAGTCAGGAGCACATGTGCTCGGGGTCTTTTGTTGGAGATCGGATTCCTGGAGGGAGGGGGTGGCTGAGAGGAGCTGAACCCAGAGGTCCAGGCAGGGCCGGTGCTAGACTATTTTACGCCCTAGGCAAGACCAGCTACTTGCGCCCCCGCCCCCAAAAAAATAAAATAAAAAGGGAAGGGGTTAAAAACTCCTTTATGTCATACCCAGTGACCCTGATCTGATGGCTCCTCTATGTTATGCTGTCATACCCAGTGACCCCCATATTCCTCCATGTCACACCTGGGGACCCTAATGTCCCTCTATGCCACACCAAGGGACCCTGATGATCCTCCATGTCACACCAGGGGCACCTGATTTTCCTCCATGTCATACCCAGAGACCCTGATGTTTTTCCATGTCACAACTGGGGACCCTGATGTTCCTCCATGTCACACCTGGGGACCTCAATCCCCCATGGCACACCCAGAGACCCCAATTCCTCATGGCACACCTGGTGACCCCGAAACCCTGTTACACCCGGTGACCCCTATCCCCCATGGCACACCTGGTGACCCTGATTCCCTTTCACACCAGGGAACCTCCATTTCACACCCAGGGACCCTGATCCCCTGTTCTGGGGACACGCACTGGGCGGTATGAAGAGAGTGGCCTGCACTCTGCCCTCCTTCACCGTGATCCTGCTGATTCCTTCTCCTAGAATGCTCCTCTTCTGGACCACAGTGCTCACCACAGCTCCAACCGGCTCTTGGTGAAGGGAGAAGCAGCAGTCAGAGAACTCCGCACGTCTCTAATCCCCAACCTCCTCAGACCATTCCGGTGGCTCGTCGTTTCTGCTCCAGTAAAGGTGCCGCCCTCCAGTGCCAAGCTTGGGGTCAGGTTCAGCTCTCCTCCGCTCCCTGCTTAATACTGACCCAGGGAAATGAACGGCTGCCCACCAGCTCAGTGCAGAGAGTCACTTCCTGCCCAGGGTTTACACCACTCAGCTCCAGCCAAAGAGGATCATCATGCAGGCAGCACTCCTGTGGGCTCCCTTCCTGCCTCTTGGGCTCCTCCCCCACAAACAGTGGTGGAAAGCCACTGCCCCAGACAACTGGCCTCTTCCTCTGTCCATTCTTCCTCCCCCACTGCCGCCCCGTCCCCTCAGCTCACAAGGATCAAGGATCATTCATGATGGACAGAGAGTGCCGCCTCATGGCTGTGCCCCTAGGTTGCAATGCGCCCTAGGCGGCTGCCTAGTTTGTCTAGTGGAAGCACCGGCCCTGGGTCCAGGGAAGCTGACTGAGAGGGGAGACACTGGAGACCCTGTTGCTGCAGTATCATGAGTACAGGAACTCGTGTCAAGAGGCCTGACCTGATGGGGGCCACTCCTGCTCATAGGATAGTCAGTGGATGGGTGTCAGCAGAAAAAGGATGCTAGGGAAAGTATCATTAAGATAAGATATTGTTCACTAAGTCCTCTTGTGAGAGAGAGAGAGAGAGAGAGGGAGAGAGAGAGAGAGAGGATAAGAAAAGCAAGCGACTTAACCCCATTCATGTAAAGTGGCAGGATGAATTAACAGCCTGGCTATTCCATACCTACCAGTGGAGTTGTGAAGACAGAAGTCCTCAGCTATTGTGAGTTAAATTGGAGTATCCCACTATTCCCTTCTCCTATCGCCATTACAAAATAAACAACAAAAAAAAAACCAATACCTCTGGACTGTTTATTAAAGTGAAGAGCCAAGAGGAATGTAAGAATTGCATTTGCTTATAACCGTGTGTTAGTAATCAGGGGAGCCTGAAGAGTTAATATTCAGCAGTCCCTACGGGGGCAGTGCTACATGTGTACTGTGGGAGACCAGATATTGGGAATGCAGGGTCCTGGGTTTAGTAACACTTTAGGTTTGTAGCCCTGGAAGCTCTCTGATATGTCAGTTGTATAATTTTCCCCTATAATTTACCCATGGTCCTCCAGCTCACCCGAAGGTCTCCCTCTTTCTAGAATTGGCGTTAGGCTAGGTACACACTGCTGCAATCTGACTTTGATCCAATTTTCAGTGAGATTGTGTAGTGCAACTTGTATGCAACTTTAAAGTGGAAGTAAACCCGCTTATTGTTTTTAGCCAAGAAAGCTGCCATCTTGGCCCCTGTGTAGTCTTCAATTCCCATGATGCTGCACATGTGATCAGTTATGACACCAGCCATTGGATGGTTTGACAGTGTGGTTGACAGCACAACAAATGTGACAGTTAGTATTTTCAACATGCTGGGAATGTAACTGTTTAAAACTGTTAAATCAATGGGATTACTCTTGCTTAAAAGTGGAAGTAAACTCAAAGGCATAATTTGTACCTACAGGTAAGCCTATAATAAGGCTTACCTATAGGTACTGTAAATATCTCCTAAACGTGCACTATTTAGGAGATATTTAGATTACATTGCTGCGCTCTGAAGGAACGGCCACTCGTGACTGGCTAATTACAACAAAACAAACTGAATGAATCAGTTTCATTCAGTAAAATGCTAGATTATAGCAATTCATTTAAATAAAAAATCTTTTGTACTGTCACCAGTCAGTGTCCCTGATCACCGCCACACCAGTTATATGATGATGCTGTACTGCACTGGTGACAGTATATAAAAATAATATACTGTGTATATATAATTATTTTTTTTATTTTCCCAAAAAATTATGACAAATTCTAACTTCAAAAAACTCGCCATGCCTCTTACTAAATATCTTGGATTGTTTACTTTCCAAAAAGGGGTCATTGGGGGGATTTTTGTACTGTCCTGACGTTTTTGGACCTCAAGAAATGAGGCTGTCTGTACATCAGGAATAATGAATTTTCAGATACAGACGCATCTCATAAAATTAGAATATCATCAAAAGTTCATTTATTTTAGTAATTCAATTCAAAAAGTGAAACTCATATTTTACATAGATGCATTATCCACAGAGTGATATATTCCAAGCATTTCTTTTTTTTAATTTTGAGGATTATGGGTTACAGCTAGAGCAAACCCAAAACTCAGTATTTTAGAATAGAAGAGGAAGATGAGAGACACTAGACCCAACAATGCAGATGAGCTGAAGGCCGCAATCAAAACAAATCTGGGCTTCCATAACACCTCATCAGTGCCACAGGCTGATCACCTCCATGCCACACTGCATTGATGCAGTAATTCATGCAAAAGAAGCCCCGACCATGTATTGAGTGCATGCTATACTGTACATGGATGTCCCTCTCCAGATGTCATGAGATAACCCCTTACATCTGGATTTACCTGATAACCTACAGAAGGGGGAAGTAAGAGATGGCCATCCCCCTTTCTTCTCCCTCATCTCCCCCCCCCTCTTTTTTTTATTTTTTATTATCAACCCTTTTCTTCCCCTTCATTACTAACACTCCAGCATATAAAGGAAAAAAACTGAATTGCAACCTTATCACCAGGCCAGGGTATGCCCCTTACAAATGGTGCACCATAAACGAAGCACCAAAGGTAAACCCAGGACACACTATGGCAATTACATTAATACACACTCACTCTGTTAAAATCACAGAATACCTAACACATAGATATCAGTTTAGGTCTCGGATAAAACCACACTCATAGAATATGATAAGCCACCAGATGCCTGGTTAAGCTAATCACGATGTGACCACTGACCAGCTCATGTCTTGAACAACAGAAAAAAGGCTACCTGTTACTTACCTCATGCCGACCATTATAACACCAAGCGCATACTGCAAACAAATGTTCCATTCCTAGGTATGCTATTACTTTCCTTTTATTGACCAATAAAAAAACAGTTCCTGCCTATTATCTCTTTACCTGGAAAAAGAAGTGAAATGTGTTGCCCCCCAAACCCGGACACAATTTGTTCCCAAACGGGGTGTCCGGTTGGGGTGACCAACACAGTTTAAAATAAGTTCCACATCTTTTGTTTGAAATGTATATGTACCTATGTTTTTATGATTATCGCTTGTTATATGCATCAACTGTATCATCAAGATCAACACTACATGTGTACGTTATTCACTTTACCTGCTTGTACTTTGTACTTTCTTGAAAATTAATAAAGACATTCTTTAGAAAAAAAAAATAAAAATTCTATACATGGACATACTTTTCAGTAAGCCAAAATTTCTGTATTAAAAATCCTTTTTTTTATTGTTTTTTATGGAATATTCTAATTTTCTAAAATACCAAATTTTGGTTTTTTTCTGGAGATTTTAACCCTGTGGGAGTAACGGCTTGTCTCCCAAACACGTGAGTGTGAGGCAAATAGTTCCAGTGAGTGCATATCTTATGGGGAGCGGTGCTTTGGTGCATTCACTGTGTAATGTGAAGAACTCATCACTCTTTGGAGGACTGCTCTTTTACACTTTGACATTTCTTGCACTTCATCTATGGACTTTTGGTATATATGTACATGTTCATTTTATTTACACTATGGCGATTGTTTCATTGATGTTTTTCAATCTTGATGCTCACAATCACTACAGTATGTATGATTGCTATGTTTGTAATTAAGCATTAGTAGTCAATTGTTACTTATTACACACTATAGCGCCGCTGTTCACTTATAGTGGTAGTTTTAACCACTTAAGCCCCGGAGGATTTGGCTGCTAAAGGACCAGACCCCTTTTTTCAACTTGGCACTTCGTGACTTTAACTGATAATTGCGCGGTCATGCAATGCTGTACCTAAACGAAATTTACGTCCTTTTTTTCCCACAAACAGAGCTTTCTTTTGGTGGTATTTGATCACCCCTGCGCTTTATTTTTTGCGATATTAATAAAAAAAGAGCGAAAATTTTGCAAAAAAAATGACATTTTCAACTTTTGTCTTTTAAAAAATATCCAATATACTCAATTTATGTCATTTTTTTTTGCCCAAAATATATTTAGCTACATGTCTTTGACAAAAAAAAAAATCAATGAGCGCATTTTTATTGGTTTGCGCAAAAGTTATAGCGTCTACAAACTATGGTGTAAATACTGAAATTTACGAAGCTTTAATTTCTGACTGCCTATCTCATTTCATGAAGTGCTAAAATGGCGGGGCAGTACAAAACCCCCCCAAACTACCACTTTTTGGAAAGTAGACATCCTAAGGAATGTTCTGAGAGGCATGTTGAGCTCATTGAATATTTTATTTTTTTGTCACAGGTGTTTGAAAACACAAAGTTGTCATTGAAATGATATATTGCTCACACATGCCATGGGTATATGTGTAATTACACCCCAAAATATATTCTGCTGCTTCTCCTGAGTACAGGGATACCACATATGTGAGACTTTTTGGGAGCGTAGCTGTGTACGGGAGCCGGAAAACAAATCACCACCATCAGAATTTCAAAGGGCGTACATTTTTCATTGCATTTTCTCACTACCTATAACGGTTTAGGAGGCCCTGAAATGTCAAGATACCACAAAACCCCCCAAATGACCCCATTTTGGAAAGTAGACACCCCAAGCTGTTTGCTGAGAGGCATGGTGAGTCCATGGAATATTTTATATTTTGCCACAAGTTTCGGGAAAATTACAATTTTTTTTTTTTATTTTTTTTTTTTACACAACGTTGTCACTAAAAGATAAATTTCTCACACATGACATGGGTATATGTGGAATGACACCCCAAAATACATTCTGCCGCTTCTCCTGAGTATGGGGATGCCCCATGTGTGAGACTTTTTGGGAGCCTAGCTGTGTACAGGACCGCGAAAACCAATCAACACTCTCAGGTTTTCTAATGGCGTAAATTGTTCATGTCACCTCTGCACTACCTGTCGCAGTTTCGGAGGCCCTAAAATTCCAAGATAGCTGTCAGTAAATGATATATTGCTCACACATATCATGGGTATATGTGAAATGACACCCCAAAATACATTCTGCTGCTTCTCCTGAGTACAGGGATACCCCATGTGTGAGACTTTTTTGCAGTCTAGCCGAGTACAGGACCCCGAAATCCAACCTCCACTTTCAGGCTTTCCAAGGGCGTAAATTGTTGATTTCACTCCTGACTACCTATCACAGTTTCGGAGGCCCTAAAATTCCAAGATAGCACAAACCCCCCCCCAAATGACCCCATTTTGGAAAGTAGACACCCCAAGCTGTTTGCAGAGAGGCATGGTGAGTCCATGGAATATTTTATATTTTGCCACAAGTTCCGGGAAATATATATATTTTTTTTTACACAAAGCTGTCAGTAAATTATATATTGCTCACACATGCCATGGGTATATGTGAAATGACACCCCAAAATACATTCTGCTGCTTCTCCTGAGTACAGGGATACCCCATGTGTGAGACTTTTTTTCAGTCTAGCCGAGTACAGGACCCCGAAAACCAACCTCCACTTTCAGGCTTTCCAAGGGCGTAAATTGTTGATTTCACTCCTGACTACCTATCACAGTTTCGGAGGCCCTAAAATTCCAAGATAGCACAAAACCCCCCCAAATGACCCCATTTTGGAAAGTAGACACCCTGAGCTATTTGCAGAGAGGCATTTTGAGTGTTTTTCAGATCTCACTTTTTGTCACAAAGTTTTGGAAATTGAAAAAAGAGGAAAAAAAATGCATTTTCCTGTTTTTTCTTCATTTTCCAAAAAAAATGAGAGCTGCAAAATACTCACCATGCCTCTCAGCAAATAGATTGGAGTGTCTACTTTGCAAAATGGGGTCATTTGGGGGGGTATTGTGCCATCTTGGCCTTTTTTGGACTTCAAAAGTGTGATAGGTAGTAAGGAGTGAGATCAACAATTTACGCCCTTAGAAAGCCAGAAGGTGCAGATTGGTTTTCCGGGTCCTGTACGCGCCTAGACTGGCAAAAAGTCTCACACATGGGGTATCCCTGTACTCAGAAGAAGCAGCAGAATGTATTTTGGGGTGTCATTTCACATATACCCATGGCATGTGTGAGCATTATATCATTTACTGACAACTTTGTGTAAAAAAAAAAAAAAAATTATATTCTAGAAACTTGTGGCAAAATATAAACTATTCCATGGACTCACCATGCTTCTCAGCCAATAGCTTGGAGTGTCTACTTTGCAAAATGGGGTAATTTGGGGGGGTTTTGTGCTATCTTGAAATTTCAGGGCCTCTGAAACTGTGACGGGTAGTCAGGGGTAAAATCAGCAATTTACGCCATTAGAAAACCTGAAGATGTGGACTGGTTGTCGGGGTCGCGTACACAGCTAGGCTGCCAAAAAGTCTCACACATGGGGTATCCCTGTACTCAGGAGAAGCAGCAGAATGTATTTTGGGGTGTCATTTCACATATACACATGGCATGTGTGAGCAATATATCATTTAGTGACAACTTTCTGTAAAAAAACAACAAAAAAAAAAATAAATAATAATATTCCCGACACTTGTAGCAAAATATAAAATATTCCATGGACTCACCATGCTTCTCAGCAAATAGCTTTGGGTGTCTACTTTTCAAAAAGGGGTCATTTGGGGGGTGTTTGAACTGTCCCGGCATTTTATGCTCAATCTTATCCACACATCACCCACTCTTCTAACCACTTGAAAACCAAGCCTTTTCTGTGCCTTTTTGTTTACATGAAAAAATATTTTTTTTTTACTAGAAAATTACTTTGAACCCCCAAACATTATATATTTCTTTAAAGCAGAGGCCCTATAGAATAAAATGGTGGATGTTGCAAATTTTTTTGTCACACGGTATTTGCGCACAGATTTTCCAAACGCAATTTTTGCGAAAAAAATACATTTTTTTTAAATTTATTGCACAAATACACTATATAATTCCAATTTGTTTGGTAAAATTTAAAAGATGATCTTATGCCGAGTTCATAGACACCTGACATGACATGCTTTAAAAATTGCGCACGCCTGCGCAGCGGCAACAACGTACGTACATTTTTAAAAACATTTAAAAGTCTCTACAGGTTACCACTTTAGACTTACAGAGGAGGTCTACTGCAAGAATTACTGCACTCGATCTGGCGATCGCGGCTATACCTCACATGCATGCTGAAATTGCGGTTTACATATGACACTAGACCAACACTTGCGTGTGCCATTGCGCGCAAGCACGGGGGGAAAGGGTGGGGGGCTCGATTTTTTTTTTTTTTTTATTTCATTTTTTTTGCTTTTTTATATTATTTTGACACCTTTCCTTTAATTTTTTTTTTTTAAATCATTTTTATTGTTATCACAGTGAATTTAGATATCCCTTATGATAGCAATCGGTAGTGACAGGTACTCTTTTTTAAAAAAATTGGGGTCTTTTATACTCTAGATCTCTCCTCTGACCTTAACGCATCTGACCACGCCAAAATTGGTGTGATAAAATATTTTCCCAATTTCCCAATGGCCCTGTTTATTTCTGGCGAAAAAGAAGTCATGAAATGCTCGTAGCCTCCGGCATCTTAGGCCATAGAGATGATTGGAGCCATTCTAATCTTCAATTAGCTCTATGGTTAGATAACTGAACCACCGGCTGCACTCTCGGGTTAACCGGTGGGACAGGAGAGCCCGAGAAAAACCACGGAAGGCTGCGGAAGGCGGCGGTGGGGGGGAGGCCCCTCCCACTGCATGTAAAAGCAGTCTAGCAGCCAATTACCTGCTAGGATTGCTTTTACATGTTAGCCGACCGCTGGCTGTAAAAAACGATACCAAGATGATGCCTAAATCTGCAGGCATCATCCTGGTACAACCACTCAAAGTCCAGCAACGTACCAGTACATTGCTGGTCCTTGTTTGGCATATAGGTTTTTTTTTTTTCATGCAGCCTGTGGGCTGAACGGAAAAAAAGAGAACCTATCAGAAATCAGCACAGGAATAATGCGTAGTATTACTCATCATTAACCGCCCAAACAACCACCCACTGAATTTAATGATGGGTATACACGACACTATCCACGTATACCAAAATAGGATTTTAACTGCAGTGCTGAAATCAGAAAATCACCACAGCTGCTATCAGCAAAGGTATCCATATATGCTGAGCGCAAACGCTGTTTGTGTCAGAATATATAAAATCAATGCGTGGTAGCCGACGAGTACCTGCAAGAGAAACAGGTCACAAAAGAATGAAAAAACAAACAAAGTACATTAAAAAAGTACATTATGAAGGGTAGGACATATAAAATGACTGACACAACAAAAGTTTTTGGATTCTCATCATTAACCGCCCAAACAACCACCCACTGAATTTAATGATGGGTATACACGGCACTATCCACGTATACCAAAATAAGATTTTAACTGCAGTGCTGAAATCAGAAAATCACCACAGCTGCTATCAGCAAAGGTATCCATATATGCTGAGCGCAAACGCTGTTTGTGTCAGAATATATAAAATCAATGCGTGGTAGCCGACGAGTACCTGCAAGAGAAACAGGTCACAAAAGAATGAAAAAACAAACAAAGTACATTAAAAAAGTACATTAGGAAGAGTAGGACATATAAAATGACTGACACAACAAAAGTTTTTGGATTCTCATCATTAACCGCCAAAACAACCACCCACTGAATTTAATGATGGGTATACACGGCACTATCCACGTATACCAAAATAAGATTTTAACTGCAGTGCTGAAATCAGAAAATCACCACAGCTGCTATCAGCAAAGGTATCCATATATGCTGAGCGCAAACGCTGTTTGTGTCAGAATATATAAAATCAATGCGTGGTAGCCGACGAGTACCTGCAAGAGAAACAGGTCACAAAAGAATGAAAAAACAAACAAAGGACATTTAAAAGTACAGTAAGAAGAGTAGAAGGACATATAAAATTACTGACACAACAACAGTTTTTGGATCCTTTTATTTTTCTTTCTAACTGTTCCTTTATTTCTTGATTTGGGAGGGACTGCGATCTTCTGCGATCTTCTCTTCCAGCTTGGGTCTCTCAAAATGTCGATGGACATCCAACATCCTTCGAGACCCTGTGTTTGTGTGCCCTACACTGTGTCGTGCTGTACCCTACACTAATACTCCACTAGTGTATGGTAGCGCTCAAAACATTCCCCGATGCAGAGACCAGGTTGGTCAGGACATTTGGGACAATAATAACGGGTGTCACGCCTAAATCCGCGCCTGCTACAGACACAACATCGTCTTTGGGGTCGTATTTGGGTAGGGGTACTCGGGAGGGCATAAGGAAAATGCCTCTCATGCAGCCGGCTCACTGCATCTGGAAGGGGAAGTTGGGCAGGCATGCCTCCTGGGTACAGGTAGGCAAGGATGACCGCTTCCTGGAATTCCCGGAAGGGTCCAGTTCGTCCTGACGCCCTGTATAGGACAAAGGCGTTCAGCATAGCCAATTGGAAAAGGTAAACAGACACTTTTTTGTACCAGCGTCTGGCTTTACGGGCAACTAAATACGGCGCCAAAAGCTGGTCGTTAAGGTCCACCCCTCCCATGTTAAGGTTATATTCGTGGACACAGAGGGGTTTCTCCATAACGCCAGTTGCCGTAGGGATTTGGACTGTCGTGTCTGCGTGAAGGGAGGACAGAACATAAACATCCCGTGTATC
Organism: Pelophylax lessonae; assembly: GCF_965119305.1. NCBI lineage: Eukaryota > Metazoa > Chordata > Amphibia > Anura > Ranidae > Pelophylax > Pelophylax lessonae. The sequence continues at coordinate 185,774,867 of NC_138769.1, forward strand.
CTTCCACTTCACCGCAAGCAATTTGTCCGTTTTCAAGCAGGCTCTCGCCCCCCGACTAAGACGGGAATTTACAAGCCGTTTGGGGAAGCCCCGGCGATTAGGTCGCACGGTGCCACATGCGCCAATTTGTAAATCAAGCAGGTGACTAAATAGTGGCACCCTTGTGTAAAAATTGTCCACGTACAAATGGTACCCCTTTCCGGATAAGGGTGACACCAAGTCCCAAACAATCTTACCGCTGCTCCCTATGTAGTCTGGGCAGTTCGGTTTTCCCTCATAGACACGGAAATTAACTGTATAGCCTGTGGCCCTGTCACAGAGCTTATACAACTTGACCCCGTATCTGGCACGCTTGCTGGGGAGGTACTGTTTGATAGCAAGACGGCCAGTAAATTTAATCAGGGACTCGTCAATGCAGACAACTTGTTCGGGGGTAAACAAGGCTGCAAACCGCTGATTGAAGTGGTCTATGAGGGGCCGAATTTTGTGGAGCCGATCGCATGCAGGGTCTCCCCGAGGACGACAGATTTCATTGTCGCTGAAATGCATAAATCGCAGAATTTGCTCGTATCTCCCCCTGGACATGGAGGCAGAGTACATGCGCATATGGTGAGCTGGGCTAGTGGACCAATATAGCCGCAATTCACTTTGTTTAGTTATGCCCATGTGGAGGGAAAGGCCCAGAAAGATTTTAAATTCGGAAACCGTTATAGGATTCCAGCCGAATCGTCTGGAAAGGTGCGAATTTGGGTTGGCGGCGATAAATTGTTGAGCATATAAATTTGATTGATCCACAATAGATCTGAAAAGATCTTCCGTGAAGAACAGCTGAAAAAATTTCAGGGGCGTAAAACCAGCTGTCTCCACGTGGATTCCAGGTTGGGCAGTGAATGGGGGAAGTACTGGCGCTGTAGAATCAGTGGGTTGCCAATTGGGATATGCCAGCGCATCAGGGAGGGCACTATGGGCTCTACGGGCCTGTCTTCGAATACGCGGTGGCTGCGGCCCACTACTTGTGCTAGCCACCGCACCAGCTTCAACTGCACTTAGGGGACTCGCCACGTCACCAGGTGTTACTGCATTGCTGGTTGTACTAGGTCCAGGGTGTACTAGGCCGCTGGCGCTTGCCAGGTCGCCAGAAAAATGAGCAGCACTAGTAACCACACTCTGCTCCATACGAGCACCCTGCGATTCCTGCATCTCAACAACTCCAGAATGGGGTCAGGTACGCCTGGGTCTAACAGGGACCCATCTGTCGTCGGAGCTATCTGTCAGGGAGCCGCTGCTGTCATCTGGTTCGTATACTGACCCTGATTCTGCCGGTGAGGCTTCCCCATCGCTCTCACCTGACATGGTCATTATACTGTAAATAGCTTCATCACTGTACGAACGTTTAGACATTTTGGTAACTAAATTTACCCGTACAGTGATGCGACTCACAGGTAATAAAAGCACCTGGTTGTCGAAGACTATTTCAAGCGCTACCAAAAAAACTGCTAATGCTAGCAGGGATCAGGCCTGACTCTGCTAACACAGCGGTTTTGTGTCTTGTGTTTTTTTGTAAGTGACAGTAATCTGTTGATTACTACACTTACCTGGGTGAAAGGGTTAAACGCAGGTGCTGGCCGGAATCAGTGCTGATCGTGCAAACACCGCATTTTGGGAACCCTAAACTATGGGGGCGCTAGTATAGCTCTGATCAGATCAGATATTGATCTGTTCAAACACTATACTAGAAATGGAAGTGTATGTGCGTGCGTGCGTGTGTGGTAATCAAGGGGTTACTTCTAAACTATGCGCCGGGGATCTGGGGGGGGGGTGGCGGGGACCCTAAACCTCCTTTGGGAAAGAAACTAGCTAGCTAGCGCAACCTCAAGTCACAATGACACCAATACAAAATACAGTAAAAACAGTATATTATGTGTGTATTAGTGCTAATGTGACAGAGGGTATAGGGGTTAACGGGATGTGATCAGGGGGGGATCAGGGGTTTAAATCTTTATTGGAAGGGGCTGGCGGGTATCCTAAGGATAAAAGGAACGGTGGCAAGCGCTAAACCTGGTCACAAGTCACACTTATACGGGTATATAGAAAATGCTATATACTGTATACAGTGTGCGTTGTGGCAGGGGGTGTAGGGGTGATCAGGGGGGGATCAGGGGATTAAATCTTTTTTGGGCGGGTGGCGGGGACCCTAAACCTCCTTGGGACACAAACTTAGTCGCCTGCGCTAATTCTGATCACAATCACACTAATACAAAAATACAAAAACACTGTATATTACGTTTGTATTAGTGCTGATGTGACAGAGGGTGTAGGGGTTAACTAGCGGTGATCAGGGGGGGGTCAGGGGAGATCAGGGGCTCAAATCTTTATTAGGGGGGGGGTGGCGGGTAATTCAAGTGGAAAAAGGGGGGTCGCAAGCGCTAGACCTGACCACAAATCACACTTATACGGGTATATAGCAAAATGCTATATACTGTATACGGTGTGTGTTATGGCAGGGGGTGTAGGGGTGATCAGGGGGGGGTCAGGGGCTTAAATCTTTATTGGGCGGGTGGCGGGGACCCTAAACCTTCTTGGGACAGAAACTTAGTCGCCTGCGCTAATTCTGATCACAATGACACTAATACAAAAATACAATAACACCGTATATTGCGTTTGTATTAGTGCTGATGTGACAGAGGGTGTAGGGGTTAACGGCGGTGATCAGGGGGGGGTAAGGGGAGATCAGTGGGTTAAATCTTTATTAGGGGGGGGTGGGGGGTAATTTGAGTGGAAAAGGGGGGGGTCGCAAGTGCTACACCTGTTCACAAATCACACTTATACAGGTATATAGGTAAATGCTATATGCTGTATATAGTGTGTGTTGTGTCAGGTGCTGTAGGGGTTAATCGGGGGGCGATCGGGGGTGAAATGTGCCTATCTAAGTGTGTATGTAGGTGCTTTGTGCTGTACTTACAATTAGATGTGCTCTCCTCTCACGCTGGATCCAAAAAGACCGTTGTGAGGGGAGGGCACATCTCCTCTAAGCCTGTGTTTACATTTCACAGGCTTAGAGGATGATCTGATTGGGCAGGACCGATCAACAGGTCCAGACCAAAAATGATTGGCCTGGACCTGATGACTGATCGGTTCTGACCCCAATCGAGTCATCGGCGGGACCGCGGGTGCGCGCGCGCGCGCACCAGAGCGGCGAAGGCTAGTGACGTACCGCTACGTCACTCTGCCTGGCCGGGGCTGACCGCCGCAGTATATAGTCGTGCGGCGGTCGGCAACCGGTTAAGTGACAAGGTTTATAAGAAATATTATTTGTTTGCAAAATTTTACAACAGAACAAAAAAAAACGTGTTTGGTTTTTTTTTTCAAAATTTTCTGTCTTTTTTTCTTTATTTAGCAAAAAAAAAAAAAAAAACTCAGTGGTGACTAAAAAGAAAGCTCTATTTGCATGAAAAAACTGATAAAAATTTAGTTTGGTTACAGTTGTGCATGACCACGCAATTGTCATTCAAAGTGCGACAGTGCTATAAGCTGAAAATTTACCTGGGCAGGAAGGGGGTAAATGTGCTCGGTATTGAAGTGATTAATAAGTTCTGCATATTCTATGGCCAAAAGCACACTGGAATCGCACAAGTAGTACAGGAGCATTTTCCAAAATCATGGATGTGAATGGGCACCTTTGAAAACAATGTAATTTCCATTGTTATGCAAACTAACGTTGCATTTAAAATTGCACTTGTGTGAACAGAGCCTAGACAGGAGCATAACATTGCAAGGAGCATAATACAACTTCCTCTGAGCTGTCCTTTTGACAATACTAAGTGTCTGATTGTCATGCCAACCCATTAGATTCAGTCCTTTTGAGTCACTGACATTGATTTACTAAAGGCAAATAGACCGTTCATTTTGCAGGGGAATTTGCATTTGCAATGCAATCTTCCCTGAGCTTAGTGAATGTGGTGAAAATTCACTTTTCAATATACACCCAACCTCATGCACGGAAAGTAATAAAAAAAAACTTTTTTTTTTTTTTGCTTGCACATGATTGAATGGTGATATTCAGCACACAGTCCTCACAATCACGAAGTTTGAAGTAGAACTGTAGGCAAAACTTTTTTCTCCATTTTGGATAGAGCAAGAGAGGGTTATAAGCACTGTCACATTTTTATTCGCCATCTGTGCCCGATTCCTGAGATTTCCCTTCACATCCTGTCCAATAGCCAAACAGGAAGTGAGAGGAAAGCCCTGCAAAATTAAGGGAATTCCTGGGGGACTCCTAGGTTACCAGTAGGGATGATCAAACTTTTGAAAAGTTAGGTTCGGCCAGAACACCCGAACTTCCAGAAAGTTCGGTTCGGATTCCAGAACCCCATTGAAATCAATGGGACCCGAACTTTTGAAATAAAAAAACACAATTTTGAAGCCCTAAAACCCAATAAATGCCCCTAAAAAGTGCCTAGGGTTCTGGGTCATGCCCCAGGGACTATGAATCAGGCAAAAAAAAAGTTCTTTAACCACTTTACTACCGCTTACGGGAATACTACTGCGGCAGTGTGGCTCGTTCCCGTCCAGTCACGTAGTATTAACGTGACTGGACTCCTCCCCTTCTGGGCGGCGCTTGCGCGCCGCCGGAGGCTCGCTCCCGCTGTTTTCATTCACAGCGGGAGTCGGGCCAGGGGAGGAGCAGCGGCGATCGCCGCTGCTCTTACCCGATCGTCGGGGATCGAGTCTGGAGATCCGCCCGCTGTGTGTAAACACAGCGGGCGGATCTCCATAGTGACAGGGAGTGACAGATCGGACTGTTCAGCATAGCTGGACATCCGATCTGTCCATGAATCACATAGTCACCTCCCCCCCTACACGTCAGTAAGCACCAGGCATACATTAACCCCTCCCTCTCCAATAAAATTAACCCCTTCCCTGCCAGTGTCATTTTTACAGTAACAGTGCATATATATAGCACTGATTACTGCAGTAATGTCACTGGTACCCCCAAAAGTGTCAAAAATGTCAGTCAGGGGTCCGGTCTGTCCGCCGCAATGTCGCAGTCCCGCAAAAAAAATCGCAGATCGCCGCCATTACGCGTTAAAAAAAAAACACCAAAAATGACAGAAATCTTTCCCTTTGTTAGTAAACGCAATAACTTTTGCGCAAACCAATCAAAATACGCTTATTGCGATTTTTTTTACCAAACATATGTAGCATAAAACAAATTGGCAAAAAACTTTTAAAAAAATTGGTTTTTACATCTTTTTTGGGGGGAATTTCATATAAAAAAATGTGAAAAATATTGTTATTTTTTCAAAATAAACGCTCTTTTTTTGTTTATAGCGCAAAAAGTAAAAATCGCACAGGTGATCAAATACCACCAAAAGAAAGCTCTGTTTGTGGGAGAAAAAGGACGTAAATTTCGTTTGGGTACGGCGTTGCACGACCGCGCAATTGTCAGTTGAAGTCGCACAGCGCCGAATCGCAAAAAGTGGCCTGGACGGAAGACAGCAAAATCCTCCGGTTGTAAAGTGGTTAAAAATGTCGTTTTTGATAGAGAGCCAATTATTGAAAAAATTATTGAAAAAAAAAATGAGATTTCTTTGGATTTAGTGTCTGGGGGGTCTAAAAAGTGTACCTGTGAAGTTTCAGCTCTGTAGCATGTCCAGAACCAGAAAAAAAAATATTATTTTTCTTAGAATTTCAGTAGTGCAGGGATGGTGTTACCCTCCTTTCACACCTGGGCGTTTTTGTTTCAGGCATTTTTTGGGCATTTGGAGGCAGGCATGACATCTGAACTTCTGTATAGGGGTATATATATATATGTATGTGTGTGTGTGTGTGTATATATATATATATATATATATATATATATATAATGTATATGTATACCCCTAACCCAAAATCTGCATAGTGGGGTCACTCTGACATGGAAGAGTTCGGTCACCCTGGTATAGCATTGGCAGGCAGAGTCAGCTAAACTACATTACGGTCACCCTGACATAGAAGGATTCGGTCACCCTGGTATGGCAGGCAGTCCGCTAAACTACACAATGGTCACCCTGACATGGAAGAGTTCGGTCACCCTGGTATGGCATTGGCAGGCAGGCAGTCAGCTAAACTACATTACGGTCACCCTGACATGGAGGAGTTCGGTCACCCTGGTATGGCAGGCAGTCCGCTAAACTACACTACGGTCACCCTGACATGGAAGAGTTTGGTCACCCTGGTATGGCAGGCAGTCAGCTAAACTACACTGCGGTCACCCTGACATGGCAGAGTCAGTTCACCCTAAACTACACTACGGTCATCCTGACATGGCAGAGTCAGGTCACCTAAACTACACTACGGTCACCCTGACACTTAAAGGTATACCTACAGAAACTAGATTATTGAATCTAACCATAGTGGTATATAGGTACCCTAAGTACACTGCATATCCCTTTCCTCCCACTAAAAGAAAAGCTCCATACACACATGCTTCCACTCTCTTCCACAGCCCCTGTATTACTGTGCTAGAGGTTTGGCGGGGCTATGTTATATACTTGGGGGCGTATTCACTACTGATTGGCCTCTGGACCCCGTAGTCACTCCAATCACATTCCTAGCAGACTCCTGCCCCCTCAATTGGCTTTTACTGACACGTCTGGGCCAATCACGGGCTTTTTAAGCCCAGTTCCTGTCCCATTGCATTTTGGGCGGTTCTGGTGGCCGAATTTTGAACTTTTACCGCAAAAAGTTTGGAATTCGGCCAAATTTTGAACAGCCAATGTTCGGGTCGAACCGATGGTCGACCCGAACCGTTCGATCATCCCTAGTCACCAGAACTAGTGTCCCCATTGGAAGATTTCCATCCTATTACTTTTCTGAGGACAACCCAAAATATAGGATTTTCTTTTACTTTCACCTTCAATGATAATAATAAACAGGACAAATAGAGAGGAGGAATCCCCTAATGCGGGCACAGACAGCAATAAAAACTGACATGTGTTCTAATCCCTCTCCGCTCTATCCAAAATCAAAAAAAAAAGTTTTGCCTTTAGTTAAACTTTAAGGGAAAATGCTATTGCAAAGTAAACAGTTTGTTTGTCTTCAGTAAAACAAACCCAATGAGCTGGAATAAAATAAGCAGATCAGGAGTTCTGGCATTCTTCAATCTTCAACAGCAACTTTTCCAATCTCAGTGATTCCAAAGATAAAAGAAAGTCAGGCAACTAGCATTTTCACAATATCATCAAAGACAGTCACCATCTTTATCAGTAGAAGTTTCTTAAAAATTGACACTTAGAATGATTCTTACACATACACTATATTACCAAAAGTAATGGGATGCCTGCCTTTACACACACACACATGAACTTTAAGAGAATCCCAGTCTTAGTCCAACATCAGTGCCTGACATCACAAATAGTGATGGACGAACATCGGCCGGGACGGTTCGTGAACGTCAGCCGCAAATTTTCTCAAAAGTCTGCAAACCGCGAGTTCGCGGCAGGCCCCATTGACTTTAACGGGAGACGAACTTTAAAAACATTTAGGTCATATTTTCAGCCACAAAACACTTACTATCTGTGCACAAATAGTCCCAGCACATGGACAATGTCATAACAGAAGTATTGCAATTGGAAAAGTTGCCCTAAAATTTTTTTTTCTTTTTTTTTACAGCAAAATTATTATTTTTTTTTTTTTTTCATAAATCAGCCACAACTGACAGCAACCCGTAAATACATGTCAAATACATATAGGGTCCATTCACACATCTGTAAAATGGGTCCGCATTCATTCCACAATTTGGCGGAACCTTTACAGACCCACTGATTTTCAATTCCAGTCTGAAAAATGAGGCATTCACAGGATAAAGAAGTAAGTGTCGGCCAGTATTGGCCCCAAAAATTAGCCCACATGGGTTTACCTGACAGCTAAGAACGTTGTATTCTGTGGCTGAAGGTACATTAGGCATTCACAGGATAAAGAAGTAAGTGTCGGCCATGAAAGGCCCCAAAAATTAGCCCACATGGGTTTACCCGACAGCTAAGAACATAGTATTCTGTGGCTGGAGGTACATTAGGCATTCACAGGATACAGAAGTAAGTGTCGGCCAGTATAGGCCCCAAAAATTATCCCACATGGGTTTACTTGACAGCTAAGAACGTTGTATTCTGTGGCTGAAGGTACATTAGGCATTCACAGGATAAAGAAGTAAGTGCCGGCCATGAAAGGCCCCAAAAATTAGCCCACATGGGTTTACCTGACAGCAAAGAAAGTTGTATTCTGTGGCTGGAGGTACATTAGGCATTCACATAAAAAATAATTGTCGGCCCTGAAAGGCCGCAAAAATTTGGCATTCCATTGACATGAAATGCCTTTTATGTCGCTGTATTTAGCAAAGACAAGGACCAGGAATTGTTGTGGTGGATGGCCAGAGGTGGCTCTAGGCTTTGTGAGGCCTAAGGCAAAACTTGGACATGAGGCCCCACTCACTCCCATAATGGGAAAAATAATTCAAGCGATAAAAATGAACTGTATAAATTGAATATAATAAGAGCCTTAACCTTTGTACTATGAATTCACAGTTTGTAGAATTTTCTCTAACCAATTCTTCTTTAATCAAAGATCGTTAAACATTGGGTATGTATGTATATATATATATATATATATACTGTATATGTCTGCTCTTGCATCACAGCATTTCCCTATAGGTCATGATTCCCTGAGTCCCTCCTTACATCAAAGTTCAGTGTCCCCCCTTACATAAGAGTTCTCCTTTAAATCAGATTCCCCCCAGCATCTCCTCCTTATATCAGAGTGCACAGAATTCCTCTTAACATTAGAGTCCCCCTCTTAAATCAAATTTCACAGAGCCCCCTTTACATCAGAGTCTTCAGAGTTTCCCCCTTACAATGTAAGAGGGAACTCTGAAGACTCTGATGTAAGAGGAGTTCTGTGAACCCTGATTTAGGGGGAATGTTGGGGACTCTGAAGTAAGGGGAGTTCTGGGAACCCTGAGTTAAGGGGGAATGCTGGAGACTCTGATGTAAGGAGAGTTCTAGGAACCCTGATTTGAGGGGAAAAGCTGGGGACTCTGGTGTAAAAGGGAACTCTGTGGTCATAAAAAGCTCCCCCTAGCATCAGAGTTTCCAGAGACCCCCTTACACTTCCCTTCCTCAGTCCACCACAGTCTAGGGCATGACAAGTCCCCCTGCAGAAAGCTGCCATACCTGAGTCCCCACAGAGGGCACTGTAAATTCCAATATAGTGCACTGCCATTCCTCCCTGAGGAATGGAAGCCTGCTATGCTTGGACTTGTACTGTTCTCTGTATGGGACTGAGGAATTACTGCCTGCTATGCTAAGACTTGTAGTGCCCTCTGTGGGGACTAAGGCATGGCACCCTGCTATTCTGGAACTTGTAGTGCCCTCTGTGAGGGACTGAGAATTCCTCAGTCCTCCTCATTTTAGGGCACCATAAGTCCCAGCATAGTGGGCTGTCATTCCTCAGTCCCTCAAAGCTGGGGGGAAAAACAACAGAGTTAAACATCTAAAGGACAACTCCAACCAAAACTACCAATAATGTAAAGAGTCCATATGCTATATAATGTCACAGCCCCGCTACCCCTCACCTTCCACCTCGGGTACTGTCATTGTGTAGGGCAAAGAGCTCCAGCTCCACCATGTTTGGCTTTGATGTTAGTTATGCAGGACTGGCTCAGCTCCACTCTCTTCCCTGGCAACTGACTCTGGCATCACGGGGGGCTCTCCTCCTCCCCCAGCCACCCAGGGGCCCGCTATTTCTCCCCCAACCACCCAGGGGCCCTCTCCTTCTTCCCCAGCCACCCAGGGGCCCCTCTCCTTTTCCTCCAGCCACCCAGGGGCCCTCTCCTTCTCCAGCCACCCAGGGGCCCTCTCCTTCTCCTCAAGCCACCCAGGGGCCCTCTTCTTCTTCTTCTCCTCCAGCCACCCAGGGGCCCTCTCCTTCTTCTTCTCCTCTAGCCACCCAGGGGCCCTCTCCTTCTTCCCCAGCCACCCAGGGGCCCCTCTCCTTTTCCTCCAGCCACCCAGGGGCCCTCTCCTTCTCCAGCCACCCAGGGGCCCTCTCCTTCTCCTCCAGCCACCCAGGGGCCCTCTTCTTCTTCTTCTCCTCCAGCCACCCAGGGGCCCTCTCCTTCTTCTTCTCCTCTAGCCACCCAGGGGCCCTCTCCTTCTCCAGCCACCCAGGGGCCCTCTCCTTCTCCTCCAGCCACCCAGGGGCCCTCTCCTTCTCCTCCAGCCACCCAGGGGCCCTCTCCTTCCCCTCCAGCCACCCAGGGGTCCTCTCCTTCTCCCCCAGCCACCCAAGGGCCATCTCCTTTTCGCCCAGCCACCCAGGGGTCATCTCCTTCTCTCCCAGCCACTCAGGAGCCCTCTCCTCCTCCCTCAGCCACACAGGGGCTCTCTCCTTCTCCCTCAGCCACCCAGGTGCCCTCTCCTTGTCCTTCAGCCACCCAGGGGCAATTTTCTCTTCCCCTAGCCACCCAGGGGCCCTCTCCTTTTCCCATATCCACCCAGGGGCCCTCTCCTTTTCCCCTAGCTACCCAGGGACCCTCTCCTTCTCTTCCAGCCACCCTCTCCTCCCCCAGCCACCCAGGGCCTTCTTCTTCTCCTCCTCCACCAACCATTCTAAGACTCTTCCAACTTCCCTGGTGCTACTCACCCCCTTTGCGTAGTAGACACCACAAATCTATGACCAGCCTGCAGAGTGACAAGTCAGGGCCTGGTTACCTGTATGTTCCTGGGCCAGGGCAGAGCTCTCCTCCCAGAGCAACAACCGATGATAGCAGAGTGAGCTGACCAGGCAGTCACTTCCTACTGATGCAGGTACACGCCCACCGATTCCTCCACATATTAGATTTACATGATCAGACGGCCAATCCCCAGGCAGAGAAGGCGGGGTAAGTGTCAGCGAACAACAGACACACTGCTGCAACTTTTATATCCGAGGATTTAAAACAATCTTTTACTTGGGAGATTTCCCTGACTACGCCCTTCTAAATGTTGTCGCTCCGCCACTGGCCACGAGGCCCCTGTAGGTGCGAGGCCTTAGGTGACCGCCTAATTTGCCTAATTAGAGAGCCGCCTATGTGGATGGCGGTCTGGCGGATATTTGTGGCCTGGCATGAGAAATATCAATGAAACATGGTCTACTGGTCACATGTGTTGAATTCCTCAAGAGATCCATGCCTCATTCATATTTATAAATGTGAGGTAGTCTACACTGTCATGAACTAGGCGAGTGCGCTTATAGGTCACGATCCCCCCTGCTGCGCTGAACGTCCTTTGGGACAGGACACTGGACGGGGGGCAATCCAACAGTTCCATTGCAAATTGTGCAAGCTCTGGCCAGAGGTCAAGCCTGCCCACCCAGTAGTCCAGGGGTTTATCACTCCTCAGAGCGTCCACATCGGCCGTTAACCTGATGTAGTCGGACACCTGGCGGTCTAGGCGTTCCCTGATACTGGATCCGGAGTACAGCTGTTGATGGTTCGGCTGAAAGAAGGATCTCATATCTGAAGTGACCAAGACATCTTCACACCGCCCTCTTCTTGCAGGCACTGTTGGATTGCTACCCACAACTGTCTCTCTGGGACTGGAAATTCCTCTGCCAGCGCACACAAAAGCAGAATGCAGCATTCAAGGCTTGGAAGTGCTGCATTCTGACCGCCCTCTGTGATTGTGGTAACATTTCCGTCATTTTTTGTTTGTACCGGGGGTCTAAGTACGTTGCCACCCAGTACTGGTCCTTGGCCTTTATGCTTTTTATACGGGGGTCCCCCTTAAAACACTGGAGCATGAAGGCCCCCATTCGCACTATACTGGAAGCGGTGTAGTGGCCTGCTTCCAGCTCATTATCCAGGATAATGTCGTCCTCGTTCTCCTCCCCCCATCGACGCATAACACCAGGGATCCCAGAAAGGTTTAAAGCATGCTCTTCTTGCTCCTCCTCATCCCCCCCAGCACCATCCTCCTCTGACTCCTCTTCAGACTCCTGCTGTTGACTTGTCTCAGATGGAATAGCACCCACTGGGAATTCATACAACATTGCGACTTCCTCATCTTCCTGCTCTTGCTCCTCGACGGCTTGATCAATGACATGACGCAATACATGCTCCAGAAAGAAGGCGTGACTGACCAGTTTGGTGATCTCATCGAATGGCCACAGAAGTCTGCATGCGTCCAGCATGAGCAGCCATTGGCGAGGTGAAAAAAACCCAAGCTCCCCAGAACCTGTCCTGCCACAGAGTTCGTACAGGTAGTCGTTAACTGCACGTTTCTGCTGGAGCAGCCTATCAAGCATATGCAACGTTGAGTTCCATCGGGTCGGACAGTCACAAATAGATGCCTGACGGGCAGGTTGTGTCGCCGCTGAATGTCAGCAAGGCGAGCCATGGCTGTGTAAGATCTTCTGAAATGGCCCAAGATTTTCCTGGCCTGCCGCAAGACGTCCTGGACCTCAGGGTATTTGGCAACGAATCGCTGCACCACCAAGTTCAGGACGTGTGCCATGCATGGCACGTGTGTTATTTTGCCCTGTTTCAGCGCGCTCAGCAGATTGGCACCATTGTCGCACACCACTTTACTAACTGTCAAATTCAGCGGTGTCAGCCACTGATCTGCCTGTGAACGCAAAGCTGAAAGGAGTGCAGGACCAGTGTGGCTCTTGGCTTCCAAGCACAACAGACGCAACACAGCATGGCAACGTCTCTCCTGACATGTGGAATAGGTTCTGGGGATCTTAGGCGGTAGAAGCGGAAAAGGAGTCAGCCGAGGAGGAGAGGTAGGATAGAGGAGAAGGAGGAGAAGAAGAGGCAGGCCTGCATGCAATCCGTGGCGGTACAACCAAATCTACACCGGTGCCACTGGTTACATGCTTGACAGCCGTCAGAAGGTTCACCCTGTGGGCAGTAAAAGTTATATACCTTCCCTGCCCATGTTTGCTAGACCATGTGTCTGTGGTCAGATGTATCTTGGCATCAACACTGTGTGCCAGAGATATATTCACTTGCCGCTGAACATGGCCATACAGCTCTGGAATGCCCTTCTGCGAGAAATATTTCCTGCCTTGGACCTTCCATTGTGGTGTTCCAATGGCCACAAATTTACGAAAGACCTCCGAGTCCACCAGTTGATATGGCAGTAGTTGGCGGGCTATCAGTTCCAACAAGCCAGCAGTCAAACGTTGGGCAAGAGGGTTATCCGGCTTCATAATTTTTTTCCACTCCAACATTTGGGCCACAGAAGCATGCCTTTTTCCAGAACAACGTGACGTCGGCATCATGGAAGGTGGAGTGGAGGACAAATGTGAGGAGAGAGAAGAAGGAGAAGGAGAAGAGGCTGGATGGTGAGAGCCTGGAGTGTGGCTTTGTGGGTTCTGACGGTGTTGCTCCCACTGGGCTTGGTGATGGGAGTTCAGGTGCCTTCTTAAGGCGGTCATCCCTAGGTGAGTGTTGGGCTTACCACGACTTATGCGTTGACTGCAAAGGCTGCAGATGGCAACACTGTTGTCAGCAACGGACACATTAAAAAAAGCCCACACTGCGGAGCCATGTGTCGGCGTCCTGGGAGCGCCAAATGTGACAGTACATGGTTGATGGCTCTCTCCTGATACATTTGCAGTCTGCTTTGTACCTCTAGTGCAATGCAAGTTCTGCCTGCCTCTCCTCCCTATCTGCCGGTCCCTCTCTCCCTCTGAACTCCCCTCCTCTTCCTCTCTTGTGAGCACCCACGTGACGTCCATAGACACGTCATCATCCATGTCACCTTCCCCACCACTAACAATCGAGATCTCGGAGTAGGCAGCAACAGCGGGGACCAACCTCTTTGGGCTGATCTGGGTACTGTCGTCAGACTGCTGAGTGGCGGCTGCTGCTACCTCCTCTTCCTGATCCGATGCTAACAATGGCTGCGCATCGCAAATGTCTTGTGATGGATCGGAAAATAATTCCAGAGACTCAAGTGGAGGGTATGTGGTGGTGGTGGTGTCTTTGGGGGTGCACACAGCAGAGAGTGAAGAGGGTGCACATAGAGAGGATGAGGAGGGTCCCGAAGAGGAAGGCAGAGTGAGCCACTCAACCAAGTCTGGTGCGTCCTTTGACGTAATCGAACGCGCCTTTTGAAACTTCACACTTTGGCCCTGGCCTACTGCTCCTGCCCCACCCCTACCACCCCTGCGTAAGTGTCTGCCTCTTCCTCTGCCTGTCATGTTTTTAAATTACCCTGTGACAAAAGTCTCTAGAGAATCCCAGTATATCTGAAAAAAGGTATAGAACACCCCGCTTCAGTCTGTGGTATTGGTGGGGCCACAGGTTTATGACACCAGTTCTACAAATAATTGGCCAGTAACTGTTGTCACTGTGTGTAGCACAGTTAACACGGCAAAAGAGGCCAAATTTCTTGCAGGACTAAAATACAATCTTAGAAAAGTATACTGTTAAATAACACCCCACTTCAATATGTGGTATTGGGGGGGGGGCACTGGTTTATCACACCAGTTGTTCAAAAAGTGACCAGTGAGTTTGGCACTGTGTGTACCAGAGTTAACACAGCAAATGAGGCAATATTGTTGCAGGACACAAACTTATGAAAGTATACTCAGATAACACCCCACTTCAATCTGGGGTATTGGGGGGCCCTAGGTTTATTACGCCAGTTCTACAAATAATTGGCCAGTAACTTGTCACTGTGTGTAGCAGAGTTAACACAGCAAAAGAGGCCAAATTTTTGCAGGACTAAAATACACTTTTAGAAAACTATACTGTTAAATAACACTCCACTTCAATATGTGGTATTAAGGGCCACTGGTCTATCACACCAGTTGTTCAAAAATTGACCCGTGAGTTTGGCACTGTGTGTATCATAGTTAACACAGCAAAAGAGGCAATATTGTTGCAGGACACAAATACACTTGTAAAAGTATACTCAGATAACACCCCACTTCAATATGTGGTATTTGGGGTCACTGGTCTATCACACCAGTCGTTCAAAACATTGGCCAGTGAGTTTGGCACTGTGTGTAGCAGAGTTAACACAGCAAAAGAGGCAATATTGTTACAGGACACAAATACACTTGTAAAAGTATACTCAGATAACACCCCACTTCAATATGTGGTATTGGGGGCCACTGGTCTATCACACTAGTTATAATACATTAAAAGTGCTTTTGTCACTGTTTGTAATATTGCTGCTGCAACGCTCAGTCACCACCCCAGTCACAATGCTGCACAGTGCACAATACAAATCCACTATAATATGCTTTTTATATTACAAAGTATATTATACCATGGATTACACCCCTATATAGTGCACTGCACACCAATACCAAAAAAATTGCAGCCCTTGAAATGACTTTTGTGGACATTAACAGAGCGATTTGTCTCACTGCAGATCTCTCCCTAGAGCACACTTGATACCTGTCCCTAAACTGAACAGAGACTGTACACCTATACCAAATAAATACCAGCCCTTTAAATGACTTTTGTGGACATTAACAGAGCGATTTGTGTCACTGTCTGCCGATCTCTAACTGTCCCTAAAGCACAGACTGGATACCTGTCTCTAAACCCAAAAGAGACTGTAGTAGGCCTATACCGAAATACCAGCCCTGAAAAGGACTTTTGTGGATCTTAACAGGGCTATTTGTGTCTAGCAATCTCTCCCTCATGAACGCAGCAGACCTTTCCCTACGCTGACAAAAAGCAGAATGTGAAATGGCCGACAGCTCTGGTCTATTTATGAGGTAGGGGGCATGTCCATGTACTGAAATGTTTCAATTGGCTGTCCCATTCCACCTGACGGCTGTGTCATGGGTCAAAGTTCTCCCCAACGTAAACCAATATGGCCGGCGCGAACAAAGCCAGGTGTTTGCAAAATTGGCAGGTAGCGAACAAGCAAAATTTGCCGCGAACCGACCTCCAGACGAACGGCAAGGCCATCTCTAATCACAAATGCACTTCTGGAAGAATGGTCAAACATTCCCATAGACATACTCCTAAACCTTATGGACAGCCTTTCCAGAAGAGTTGAAGCTATTATAGCTGCCAACTCAATATTGAACCTTACAGACTAAAAATGGGATGCCAATAAAGTTCATGTGCATGTAAAGGCAGGCGTCCCAATACTTTTGGTAATATAGTGTATCCCTAATAGCTATTGTTTACCATATATTTGCCTTACTTTTTAGAACTGAATTAAAAAAAATAAAATTTTGTAAATGATCAGTGCAATTACAATAATATTTGGTGTATTTTCCTTTCAGACTATGTTTACAGCATGTGAGTTGGGAATTTTTGACTTACTACATGATGCTGGTGAGCCCTTGTCAGCAGCGGCCATTGCTTCTCATCTGAATACCAATGTAAATGCCACAGACCGCTTACTCAGTGTCTGTCATGGAATGAACCTCTTAAAACTTGAAATGAAAAACTTGGAAGGTAAGCTTTATGGATTCACCTTGTTCTTTTGTTTTTCAAACATACTATATATTGTCCTATTATGATTAGTTTTTACAACCATTTTTGTTTTGTATTTTTATAAATATTGTGAGGATCTACTTGGGCTGCGTTGTGTGTCCTCTGAATTTCAGTGTACCTCTCTTATTACTGTGCCCCTGCAGTTTAGGCCAGAGCTTCCCAAACCTATTTGGCCTAAGAAAAAAAATTACCCAGACCCCCCCCAGAAATCTAGAAAGATCAAAAGTGATATATTACCTGATGCTCCACTCCTCTCCACACAATACCAGTCCCTGCAGATCCTGCACCTCCTTGGGTCCTGATGTCATCAAGCTCAGAGCAGCCTCAATCGCTCTGTTCTGGGCATGAGGACACCAGAAGCAGTGCACCACTGGATCATGGTGGAGCACCGTTTGCCAGGAGAGCGGAGGTTCGAGTAAGTATATGGGTTTTTCCTTTTTCCCTGGACAAAACAAGCACTTAGGACCCTCTCACATGGGCATTCCATCTGTCACTTTAGACTAAAATAGACAGCAGATGTAAAAGGATGATCATCCCTTTACATCAGTGTCTATTCAGGTCCACTTTTTTAAATGGGTCTCTATTTCTGTTCAATTTAAAAAACATTTTTCGTTCATTCTGTTCTTTACAAAATATTATGCTTTACATATTTTAATGCACTTTATGAACCAAACATTACCCTTTGACCCAGGTAGTGGTCAGCAAAAGAAGTAACTTCCCCTTCCACGCAAGCATGGCAAAAGATGTGTCTTACAAGGATATTATCAACCTGGTACATGCCAAGCCTGGCCTGTAGAGACAGAGCGAAAATGCAACAGCTCTGGACAAACAGGGCCGGTGCAAGGATTTTTGTCGACACCCCCTCCCCCCACCGGCCTCTCATAACCCCCCCCTTCCCTTCACAAAGGCAGTGTGTAATGGGGGGCAGGGGGGGGGGGGTTTATGCATTCCCTGCTGCCACTGGCTATGGGCAGCTGGCAGGTGAGGCAAACGTAGGCTTAATGTACACTGGCAGCTCCTCAACTTGAGTTTAACAAGCTTTAAGTTTTTTTTGCCAAAGCGCCTAAACTCAACTCCTAAAAAACATATATTTTTTGAAAGCACACACCCTATAGAATAAAATGTTGATAGTTCCATTTTTAATGTTACATGATATTAGAGCGACGGTTTATCAAACACAACATTTCAGTGAAAAATACACTAAAGGTAATTTGTGGGCACATAAATGCAATTTATTACTTAATTTCTTGGTAAAATGTAAAAAACTAGGTTGTGCCGAGTAAATAGATACCCAGGTCGAACCTTAACCACTTGCCGTCTGAGTACTGTAGTACTACTGCGGCAAAGTGGCTCGTTATCGTCTGACGACGTAGACCTACGTCGTCAGACACTCCCCTTTCTCGGCGGCGCACGCGCGCCGCCGGAGGCTCGCTCCCGCTGTATTCAGTCACAGCGGGAGTCGGGCCAGGGGAGGAGCAGCGGCGATCGCCGCCGCTCTTCCCCGATCGTCGGGGATCTAGTGTGGAGATCCGCCTGCTTGTGTAAACACAAGCGGGCGGATCTCCCAAGTGACAGGCAGGGTCAGATTGCAGGGTTCAGCATAGCTGAACCCGGGATCTGTCCTTGTGTCACTCAGTCACCTCCCCCCACACACGTCAGTAAGCACCAGGCATACATTAACCCCTCCCTCTCCAATAAAATTAACCCCTTCCCTGCCAGTGTCATTTTTACAGTAACAGTGCATATATATAGCACTGATTACTGCAGTAATGTCACTGGTACCCCCAAAAGTGTCAAAAATGTCAGTCAAGGGTCCGATCTGTCCGCCGCAATGTCGCAGTCCCGCAAAAAAAATCGCAGATCGCCGCCATTACGCGTTAAAAAAAAAAACACCAAAAATGACAAATCTTTCCCTTTGTTAGTAAACGCAATAACTTTTGCGCAAACCAATCAAAATACGCTTATTGTGAATTTTTTTTTACCAAACATAGGTAGCAGAAAACAAATTGGCCAAAAATTTTAAAAAATTTTGATTTTTACATTTTTTTGGGGGGAATTTCATATAAAAAAATGTTAAAAATATTGTTGTTTTTTCAAAATAAATGCTCTTTTTTTGTTTATAGTGCAAAAAGTAAAAATCGCACAGGTGATCAAATACCACCAAAAGAAAGCTCCGTTTGTGGGGAAAAATTGCATGTGCCTGTGAAATGGGAAAAACATCAGTACCCTATATTTTTTTTAAGGCAACACTTTAAAAGCCCCTACAAGTCTTCAGTTTAGAGGTACCCAGGATCTCTGGTACAAGTGTAGCACTATGCTAACTGCAGGGAGACCTCAAGTATTACTGGTGATACTAGCTAACGTGTGGGGCAATTGCTGTTTTCCTAGCCTCAACATGTGTTTTTGTGTTTGGGGGGGGTAGCTCTAAAATTATTATTTTTTTTTATGTGTGTCTCTTTAAATGTTTAAAAAATGTTTTTTACATGACTTTATTGCCATCACATAGGGAAGCAATAGCCCCGTATGTGATAGCATATAGGTGACAGGTACTTTTTATGAGGCATTCTGGTTCCCTAAGGTTGTTCTCTAGCCACCTTGTGCTGGCGCCAGTCCTGACTGCACCCTCCTATACCCACCTCACTGTTAGTCAGGCTGAGCTCAGCTGTCTAATAATCAGCTAACTCCAAAACAGAGCCGGAGAAAGACACTATTTCAAATATAATCATATTGATTTCAAACAGGTGTTTTACCTATATATTATGATTATTTATACACATAGGCGAAAGAAAATAGCTATATGGGTATAGTATACAGTATATCTACCAGTTACTTTGACCGTAATCACGGCGAGCGGGAGGGGCCTTCCGCTGATCTGCCTAGGTCTCCCGTCCCACTGGGAGACGTAAGCAACAAGCTGGCACGTCCGCCTGCTGGTTAGAGTCCCGAACAAATCCAGATTCGGCTTCGATCAGGTCTCCAATCAAGTAACCAGGAAGCGACGTCACTTCGTTTATTTGGCTGCCAACGGAGCCAATTTTAAAAAAGGTGACAGAATTCAAAAATGCAGATTTCGGCGTTTTGAATACTTTTAAGTGCAGTGGAGGGGTTTGGGGTCTTTTAGACCCCCAGATTCCTTCCTAAAGTGTACCTCTCACCGCCTATTACTGTCACAAGGGATGTTTACATTCCGTGTGCCAGCAATAAAAGTGATCAGATTTTTTCTTTTTTAAAAGAACAGTGATAAAAATAAAATAAATAGGAAAAGAAAAAAAATGTTTTTAAGGGCCCCCATCCCCGTGAGCTCGCGCACCAAAGAAAATGCATATATAAGTCATGCCCGCAAATGTAAACTGTGTTAAAATGACACATGTGAGGTATTATCGTGATCATCAGAGTGAGAGCAATAATTCTAGCAAAATACCTCCTCTGTAACTCTAAACAGGTAACCATTAAAAATGTTTAAAGCGTCTCCTTTGGAGATTTTTAAGTACTGTAGTTTGTCACCATTCTACGAGTGTGCGCAATTTTAAATCGTAACATGTTAGGTATCTATTTACTCGGCGTAATATCTTTCACAATATACAAAAAAATTGGGCTAACTTTACTGTTTTCGTTTTTTTTTAATTCAATGAACTGTATTTTTTTCTCCAAAAATTGTGTTTGAAAGACTGCTGCGCAAATACTGCGTGACAAAAAATAGTGCAATGACATTTTATTCTTTGCTAAAAAATATTTATAATGTGTGGGAGTTCTAAGTAATTTTCTAGCAAACAAATACTGATTTTACCTTGTAAACATATGTAAGAAATAGGTCCTTAAGTGGTTAATCTAAAAATATGTTATGACTGGACCACTGGAACGTGGCTGCAACTAAAACTACAGTATTATATTTGCAGATATTTAGCTTTATGTATGACATGCCTTATATGTGAATCTTAAAGGATTAACACTGGGTTTTATTTATTTTATTTTTAGCATATTATTCTAACACAGACGTTTCTTCAGTATACCTGGTCAAATCAAGTCCAAAGTCCCTATATCACATGATGATGTACTACTCGAACACCACGTATGCATGCTGGCAATTCCTACCCCAAGCTATAAGGTATAGTCTTGAAAGTGAATGTGTAGTCCTTTCAACATGTTAACCAGTTGCCGACCACCCGCTGCAGTTTTACTGTGGCAAGGTGGCTTGACTGCGCAAACCGACGTAACTGTATGTCGGTCGCGTGCAGGGCTACGGGGCATGCGCGCGTGCCCGTTTTCCCCGCAATGTTCTGATTCGATTCAGAACCAATCAGTCATATGACATGCTATCATAGAGGATATTTAAATGCCCTGTGATAACAATAAAAATGATAAAAAAATAAATTAATTAATTAAAGGGAAGGTGTCAAAATAAACTAAAAAAGCGAAATAAATAATTATAAATAAAAAAAAACTTCAAGCACCCCTGTCCCCCCGTGTTTGCGCACAAAGGCGAAAGCAAGCATCAGTCTGGTGTCATATGTAAACAGCAATGGCAGCATGCATGTGAGGTATCGCCCCGAACATAAGATCGAGGGCAGTAATTCTTGCAGTAGACCTCCTCTTTAAAACTAAAGTTGTAACCTGTAAAGGCTTTTAAAGGCTTTTAAAAATGTACTTAGTTTGTTGCCGCTGCATGGGCGTGTGCAATTTTAAAGCCTGTAATGTTTGGTATCTGTATTCAGCATAAGGACATCTTTTTTATTTTACTAAAAAATTAGGCAATATATAGTGTATTTGTGCATTACATTTAAAAAAATGTGTTTTTTCCCCAAAAAATTGCGTTTGGAATATCTCTGCGCAAATACTGTGTGACAAAAAAAAAAAAATTGCAACACCCTCCATTTTGTTCTGTAGGGCCTCTGCTTTAAAAAAAAAAGATATAATTTTTGGGGGTTCAAAGTAATTTTTTAGTAAAAATAAATAATTTTTTCATGTAAACAAAAATTGTCAGAAAAGGCTTGGTCTTCAAGTGGTTAGAAGAGTTGGTGATGTGTGGCATAAGCTTCTAATATTGGGCATAAAAGGACAGTTCAAATACCCCCCAAATGACCTATTTTTGGAAAGTAGACACCCCACGCTATTTGCTGAGAGGCATGTTGAGTCCATGGAATATATTATATTTTGTCACAAGTTTCGGGAAAATTACAATTTTATTTATTTTTTACACAAAGTTGTCACTAAATGATAGATTGCTCACACATGCCATGGGTATATGTGGAATGACACCCTAAAATATGCTGAGCACAGAGATACCACATGTGTGAGACTTTTTGAGAGTCTAGCTGTTTACGGGACCCCGAAAACCAATCACTGCCCTCGGGTTTTCTAAGGGCGTAAATTGCTTATTTTACTTCCTCACTACCTATTACAGCTTAGGAGGCCCTGAAATGTCAAGATAGCACAAACCCCCCTCCCAAATGACCCCATTTTGGAAAGTAGGCACTCCGAGCTATTTGCCGAGAGGCATATTGAGTTTATGGAATATTTAATATCTTGACACAAGTTTCAGGAAAATTACAAAAAAGTTTGTTCTTTTTTTTACACAAAGTTGTCAATTAAATTATATATTGCTCAAACATGCCAAGGCTATATGTAAAATTACACCCCAAAATACATTCTGCTGCTTCTCCTGAGTACAGGAATACCACATATGTGAGACTTTTGGCAGTCAAGCCGTGTACAGGACCCCGAAAACCAATCACCGCCTTAAGGCTTTCTAAGCGCATAAATTGTTGATTTTACTCCTCACTACCTATCACGGTTTCGGAGGCCATAAAATGCCAAGATAGCACAAAACCCCCCAAATGACCCCTTTTCGGAAAGTAGACACCCCAGGGTATTTGCTAAGAGGCATTGTGAGTATTTTGCAGCTCTCATATGTTTTGGAAAATAAAGAAAGGAAAGAAAAGGAAAATGTATTTTTTTTTTCTTTTTTCAAATTTCAAAACTTTGTGACAAAAAGCAAGATCTGCAAAATACTCAACATGCCTCTCAGAAAATAGCTTAGGGTGTCTACTTTCTGAAAAGGGGTCATTTAGGGGGGTTTTGTGAGGTCTTGACATTTCATGGCCTCCGAAACTGTGATAGACAGTGAGAAGTAGGGCTGCACGATATTGGAAAAAAAGTACATTGCGATATTTTTTTTCCCAACGATATATATTGCGATATTGAGAGAGCCATCAATCCAGGCTAAATACAGGTTTAATGTTACTGTAGGGATTCAGTGCAGCAGCCTTCTTCTGATTGTTACATACAGGGCCAGCCAGGGTTAATGTTACTGTAGGGATGGGAAGTAGTGCAGCAACCTTCTTCTGATTGTAATACAGGGCCAGCCAGGGTTAATTTTACTGTAGTAGGATTTGGGAAGTAGTACAGCAGCAGCCTTCTTCTAAATGTCATTGCAGTTGCACCATACAGGGCAGCCAGGGTTAATGGTAATGTAGGGAACTGGGTGGACACTCCAGGGAACTGCAGGTTAAAGAGGAAGTAAACCCTCCTCAGGAAGTTGTACCTATAGGTAAGCCTATGTTAAGGCTTACCTATAGGTACTGTAAATATCTCCTAAACATGTACCGTTTAGGAGATATTTACATTTGATGCAGCCAGTGACGTCACTGGCGCATGCGCTCTGAAGGAACGGCAGATCGTGCCGTTCCTTCAGAGCCCTGTGCCGTGACCGTCGGCTCCCGCGCGCGTGCGCGGGAGTGACGTCACCGCGGCTCCGGCCAATCAGATGGCCGGATGCCGCGATCCCGGAAGACGGGCGACTGTACATGTCGCCCGTCATAGAGGTAAGAGAGCGGCGCGGCGAGGGCTCGTTCTAAGGTAAGTATTTGATAATGAGCTAGTATGCGATGCATACTAGCTCATTATGTCTTTATCTTTCAGGATGTAAAGAAAAAAAAAAAAAAATTATCGGTTTACAACCTCTTTAATAAGATGACAGTGTGTGACTGTGCTGTGGAACTTAGGCAGAGAAATCGGGACTCACAGTGGTGGTAGAAGGTAGAAGAATACAGCCCGACATCCGTCCCACATGTTAAGTCTGCCCCTGAAGCTCTCCTGACCGAGCGGTGAGCGCAGCACAGCGAACCAATTATGTCCTGAGTAGCGGCACAGTGAACCAATCAGGTGTGCAGGCACACGTGATTGGTTCCCTTTGCCGCTGCTCACGGCGCGCTGCTCACCGCTCAGTCAGGAGAGCTGCAGGGCGGACTTAACATGTGGGACGGAAGTCCGGCTGTATTCTTCTACCTTCCTTCACTGTGAGTCCCCAATATCGGCTGATCCGGCGATGTGACTATCGCCCACGCCCGCAGCATGATATTCGATGTTACATCGAATATCGTTCAGCCTGAGGAGTGAAATCAACAATTTACACCCTTAGAAAGCCTGAAGGCAGTAATTGGTTTTCAGGACCCTGTACGCGGCTAGACTGCCAAAAAAGTCTCAAACATGGGGTATCCCCATACTCAGGAGTGCCAGAAGAATGTATTTTGGGGTGTAATTACACATATACCCATGGCATGCATGAGCAATATATCATTTCAATGACAACTTTGTGTTAAAAAAAAGTCATTTTTCGAACACCTGTGACCAAAAAAATTAAATTCAATGGGCTCAACATGCCTCTCAGGAAATTCCTGGGGATGTCTACTTTCCAAAAGGGGTTCATCTGGGGAGGGGGGGGGGTTACTGCCCTGCCATTTTAGCACTTCAAGAAATGAGATAGGCAGTCAGAAAGTAAAAGCTGCGCAAATTCCAGTTTATACACCAAAGTTTGTAGACGCTTTAACTTTTGCGCAAACCAATAAATATTATTGAGATTTTTTTTTTTTATCAAAGACATGTAGCTAAATACATTTTGGCCTAAATGTATGACAACAATTTAGTTTATTGGATATTTTTTAAAAATAAAAACCGCAGAGGTGATCAAATACCACCAAAAGAAAGCTATACTTGTGGGGAAAAAGGACATAAATTTTGTTTGGGAACAGCATTGCATGACTGCGCAATTATCAGTTAAAGACACGCAGTGCCAAATTGCAAAAAATGGCCAGATCATTAAGGGGGGTAAAACCTTCCAGTCCAGGAGTGGTTAAGCTTGTTATTAAATATGTACTGTACATGTGGCAGCTATAATTGTTCATTATATACATGGTGGAGGCTGAGGGGAGCCTATGTAGTACTGATACATTATTCAATAGGCTACACAATCCTGACATTACTCTTCATTAAAAGCTTTATTCAACCAGAACAAACATATGGAGTGTAGCTGCCTATTGACTGCCCCTCTTTGAGGCATTTAACTTTTACAGGCTTAATCGTAGAGATCATCTCTCTCTACAATTTAAAGTGGTTGTAACCTTACAAAACCATTAATTGCCAGCCCCTCTCTTTCATGTAGCCATAACACACTGTGTAAGTGTTTGTTGAAAACGAAGCCTCTAAAAACCTTTTTTCAGATATCTTAAGACCGGTCACGTGACTCCTGGCCGCTCTATTCCTCCTATCTACGGGCAACAGTGGGAGGAACCAAGAACTCCCTCTGATGTTAGCCTGGGAGGTCACATGACCAGCTTAAAGATATCTGAAAAAAAAGTATTTAGAGGCTTTGTTTTCAACAAATACTTATACAGTGTGTTATGGCTGCATAAAAGAGGGCTGACAGTGAAATTTTTTAAAGTTTACTTTACTACTAATCGCGGCAGGAGGGGAGGAGTGGAAACAGCTCTCACACACACACAGAAGCTGACAGGCAGGGAGAGAGGGGAAAAGAGGAGATCAGCAGATGACAGAGACTCTGACCATGGTAATCAGGGCTCAGCAGCCATGATTACCATGGTCAGCACACCAAGGAGGACACAGAAACAGGCAGGATCAACCAGGTTTTTGGGTTGGACTGGGGGAATGGGTTAGACAGCATAAGCACTGTGCTGTTTAACCTGCTATAAGTGAACAGGATCTCTTTTTTTTTTGTTAAGGTTACAACCACTTTAAGGCTCCATTCACATATATATGTGAATTGGATGTGTTTTGAACCGCAACCAATTCGCATTACATATGAATCAAATCGGCTTTCTATGGAGCCTGTTAAGGGTTCAGCAACAGTGTGAATTCACTGCAAATTTTAAAAGAGTGTTTTCAGAGCACTGCGGTGCGATTCAGATGCAAATTCGAGGTTCATTGTCTTCTATGGGAACACATCTGAATTGCACATCTCTTCAGTTTTAAACACGAATTCGATCAGAAAAAAAAACAGCGTGGACCATCCCATTTCATACCAGACCCTTAGATCTGGTATGGATTTTGAAGGAATCCCCCATGCCAAAATTAAAAAAAAATGGCGTGGGGTACCCCCTAAAAATTCAAACCAGACGCTTATCTGAACATGCAGCTTGGCAGGCCCGAACATGCAGCTTGGCAGGCCAGGAAAGGGTGGGGGGGTTTGGGGCAGGGGGAGCATCTTGTCCCATGTTTATGAGGACAAGGGCCTCTTCCCCACAACCCTGGCTAGTACATTGTACCCCTACTCATTCACCAAAAAAGTGTAAATAAAAAATGAAAACACAGACCGTTTTTGACAATTCCTTTATTAATAAACAATGTCTCCTGGTGTAGATCAGAATGCTCCCACCATCTGCCTGTTCCGCTGTCTGACATTTATAAAATAGCTAAAGGGCGGGGCCACCCGGTAACATCAACAGAATGTCACAGTCCCAGCATGCACTGGTTAATGATGTCACAAGGGGGCAGTGCCACCAGGTGACATTGCCAGGTGGCCCCGCCCCTTAGCTATTTAAAAACTGTCCGGTGACGAAAGAATCGGACGGCTGGAGCCTTTGGCGCAAGTAGAGCTTTTTTTTTCTTTTTTTAGGTTGGCGGTAGCGACAGGCAGCGTGATTGACAAAGGATTTACACCTGGGGACATTGTTTTTGTTTTTTTTTTATAAAGGATTTTTCAAAAACTGTCTGTGTTTTTATTTCTTTTTTTTTTTCACTTTTTGGGGTGAATGAGTAGGGGTACAATGTACCCCTACTCATTCACATAGGGGGTTAAAGCCACCTTCCCTGCAGACCCCCCACAACCACCAGCCAGGGTTGTGGGGAAGAGGCCCCTGTCCTCATCAACATGGGGACAAGGTGCTTTGGGGCGGAGGGACACCCAAAGCAACCCCTATGTTAAGGGCATGTGGCCTGGTATGGATCGGGGGGTCCAACTGAGTCCCCCCCCCCTTTCCTAGCCTGCCAAGTTGTATGCTCAGATAAGAGTCTGGTATAGATTTTTGGGCGGACCTCATGTCATTTTTTTTTTTAGTTTGGCATGGGGGTTTGAAGAGGACTCCACGCAATTTTTTTACATTTTGGTGTGGGGTTTCCCTTAAAATCAATACCAGGCCCGAAAGGGCCTGGTATGGATTGGGGGGACCCCACACCATTTTCTTAACAGTTTTTTTATTGCTGTCAATGTTTTTCACTTTTTTTTTTTTTTTAGACAAATCCTCTGATGTTAAGGATGTGATGCCAGCTTCCTAGCCTGCTTATTAACAACAAGCTACTGTTAAACAGGCTGGTGGCCGCCGGCTCTGAAAGTTCACATCTGAACCGCATCTAAATTCGCAGCTAATCTGCTAAACAGCTGCTTTGGAAATTTGCAGTGAAAATGGAGAGGAGATTTGCACCCGGCATTTGTGAACATAGTCTTAGGGTGAAAAGCTTTAGGGTTGAGTGAACCCGGACTGTATTGTTCGTACCGGACTTTTGGGTATTCGGTACCCGGACCCGAACCCAGACATTTCACTGTATGTTCGGGTACTGTCCGTTGTTCGGTAACGTTATTTGATGTTTTGGCATGGTTTTAATGGCACGCTTTCAACAGGTGCAAGGCAGCCAATCAGCAAGCGTTTAACTAGTGTGCCCTAGAAGCCATCACAGCCATGTTTGTGTCTGTGTCATGGCTGTGATTGGCCAGTGCAGCATGTGACCCAGACTCTATATAAGCTGGAGTCATAGAGCGCCGTACGTCACTCTGCTATAACTATACTAAGGACAGGTTCCTGACTGCTGCTGCTTAGGGAGAGATAGGAGTTTACTGTAGGGCGAGGCTGGAGGGATTGCTTGTAGGGAAAGCATAGGAACAATCTGCTTTATCATACAGCGATCTACATTGATTTGATTGTGTAGGGTGCAGTGCACAATCTTTTTGCCCGGAGGGAGAGATAGGAGTTTACTGTAGGGCCAGGCTGGAGAGATTGCTTGTAGGGAAAGCATAGGATAGGAACAATCTGCTTTAATCAGACAGCGATCTACATTGATTGTATTGTGTGGGGGTGCAGTGAACGATCTTTATGCCCTGACCAAGTGAGGAGGAGAAAGGAGAAACAAAAAAAATGTATCTGTCTGTTAGGCATGCGGTGCTGCACATTTCATGCAAGCTCAGTGCATATGTGTGTGCTTAATCTGCATTTAAAAAAGAAAAAACATTTTTTCCTTCACATTTAACTTTAAAGACTGTATGTCAGACAGACATTGCTTTTCTAACTTGCTCTTCAAAAAGTACAAATGTGAGGGGAAAACAATTCTTTTACAGTATTTAGGGTAAAAAAATTATTTTTCAGTTTTTCATTCAAATGGGTTTTTTTTTTATTCAATAGCGGAATAGAACAACAGTATCCAACTTGTTAGGTGTGCGGTGCTGCACATTTCATGCAACCTCAGTGCATATGCGTTTGCTTAATCTGCATTTAAAAAAGAAAAAACATTTTTTCCATCATATTTAACTTTGACATACAGTCTTTAGACAGACATTGCTTTTCTAACCTGCTCTTCAAAAAGCACCAATGTGAGGGGAAAATAATTATTTTTCAGTATTTAGGGTAAATAAATTATTTTTCAGCTTTTCATTCAAATGGGTTTTTTTTCTAATTCAATAGCGGAATAGAACAACAACAGTATCCAACCTGTTAGGCTTGCGGTGTGTAGCGGGCATTTCCTGCAACCTCAGTGCATATGTGTCTGCTTAATCTGCATTTTAAAAAGAAAAAAACTTTTTTCCTTCATATTTTACTGTGACTTACAGCGTTTAGACAGACACTGCATTTCAAATCTGCTATTCAACAAGCACCAATTAAGGGGACAATTATTTTTCAGTTTTTCATTCATATGTTACAGTGCGATACACCCATTGCATACTGTTGTATTGCGCATTGCAATAAAAAAAAAACATTTAGGGACAGAAAACAGTTGATTGCGGCCATGTCTGCTTATTTTACAGGGAGATACACCCATTGCATACAGTTGTATTGCGCCTTGCAATAAAAAAAACTATTTAGGGGACAAAAGAGTTTATTGCGGCCCTGTCTGCATATGTTACAATGAGATACACCCATTGCATACTGTTGTATTGCGCCTTGCAATAAAAAAAACTATTTAGGGGACAAAAAAAGTTGATTGTGGCCCTGTCTGCATATGTTACAGTGAGATACACCGCGGCCCTGTCTGCATATGTTACAGTGAGGTACACCCATTGCATACAGTTGTATTGTGCCTTGCAATAAAAAAACTATTTAGGGGACAGAAAAAGTTGATTGCGGCCCTGTCTGCATATGTTACAGTGAGATACACCCATTGCATACTGTTGTATCGCGCCTTGCAATAAAAACCCATTTCGGGGAAGATCCAAAATTCAATAAATATGAGGAGAAGGTCAAATAAGGGACATGGCCTGGGTCGTGGTGTTGCTGGTGGAGCTCCTGTTGCAAGGAGAGGACGTGGTCGATCTGTGCCAGCTACACGCACAGGTGAAACACCTTCCTCAGCTGCGAGTAGGCGACAGAACCTGCAGCAGTATTTGGCAGGGTCTAATGTGCCTCTACAAATGTTGAATTTCTTTTTAAATTAGGGTACATCCCAAAAAGAGTGAGAAAGATCAAAAATACAACAATGGCTGGGTAAGGCCGGTATACATGTCTATTCTGCACAAGTTAGTAACAAGTCCTGTGGGATCCATGCCTGGTTCATTTTAATGAACGTGAGCTTGACCACATTGGCTATGGACAGGCGGCAGCTCTTGTCTGTGATAACGCCCCCAGCCGTGCTAAATACACGTTCAGATAATACACTGGCTGCAGGGCACGCCAGGACCTCCAAGGCGTAAATGGCAAGCTCAGGCCATATGCCCAATTTGGAGACCCAGAAGTTGAAGGGGGCAGACCCGTCATTCAGTACATATAGGCGTGTGCACATACTGCTCCACTATGTTGGTGAAATGCTGCCTCCTGCTAAGACGTTCCATATCAGCTGGTGGTGCTGGTTGTTGCGGCGTGTTGACAAAGGTTTTCCACATTTCGGCCATGCTAACCCTGCCTTCTGAGGTGCTGGCGGTGCCCCGGCTGCATTGGCTACCTCTTCCTCCTCCTCTGCCTTCACCTTGTGCTTCCACTGTGGCCCCGCTGTCAGGTGGGAATGCCGCCAGCAGCACGACTACCAGTGTGCGCTTGTACTCACGCATCTTATGATCACGCTCCAGTGAGGGAATTAAGGATGGTACATTGTCCTTGTAACGGAGATCCAGCAGCGTGGCCACCCAGTAATCAGCACAAGTTATAATGCTGGAAATTCGGCGGTCGTTGTGGAGACACTGCAGCATGTAATCGCTCATGTGTGCCAGGCTGCACAGAGGCAACGAAAAGCTGTCCTCTGTGGGAGGTGTATTGTCTGTGTCCTCTGTATCCCCCCAGCCACGCACCAGTGATGGCCATGAGCTGCTCTGGGTGCCACCCTGCTGTGAACATGGTTCCTCCTCCTCCATATCCTCCTCGGCATCCTCCAGAACTGTGCCCTTGCTGAACAATTGTGTACCTGGTGTTTGTGGGTGCAGGAACCCACTCTCGGAGCCACTTGTGAATGACTGCCCTGAAAGCCTTGGAAATAATCCCTCTTCCTCCTCCTCCTCCTGTGCCACATGCTCTTCCATCATCGCCCAAATTATTTTTTCAAGGAGGCATAGAAGTGGGATAGTAATGCTGAGAACGGCGTCATCGGCACTGGAGTACTCGAAACAGCGCAACAAGGCACACAGGTCTCGCTTGAAGACCCAGTTATTGGTGGTGAAGTGGTGCTGTTCCGCAGAGCGACTCACGCGTGCGTGCTGCAGCTCCACTATCGCCTGCTGCTGCTCGCACAGTCTGGCCAGCATGTGCAAGGTGGAGTTCCACCTTGTGGGCACATCACATATGATGTGAGCGAGAAGGCTGAAGTTACGCTGCAGTGCTGACAGGCGAGCAGCAGCAGGGTGAGAACGCCGAAAGTGCGCACAGACGGTCCGCATTTTCTGCAGCAGCTCTGACATATCGGGGTAATTTTTAAGGAACCTCTGCACCACCAAATTCAGCACATGCGCCAGGCAAGGGATGTGCGTCAAACCGGCTATGCCCAGAGCTGCTACGAGATTTCGCCCATTATCGCATACCACCAGGCCGGGCTTGAGGCTCACTGGCACCAACCACTCATCGGTCTGTTGTTCAATGCCCCTCCACAACTCCTGCGTGGTGTGGGGATTTCTCTCCAAACAGGCAAGTTTTAAAACTGCCTGCTGTCGTTTACCCCTGGCTGTGCTGAAGTTGGTGGTGAAGGTGTTACGCTGACCAGATGAGGAGGCGGTAGAGGATGGGGAAGCGGAGTAGAAAGAGTTAGCAACAGGAGGCAAACTGAAGCACCCTGCAATCCTCGGTGGTGGAAGGACATGTGCCAAACTGCTATCCGCCTCAGGCCCAGCCGCCACTGCATTTACCCATGTGCTGTTAGGGAGATATAACGTCCCTGACCGTGCTTACTGGTCCACGTATCTGTAGTTAGGTGGACCTTGCCACAGATGGCGTTGCGCAGTACACACCTGATTTTGTCCCCCACTTGGTAGTGCAGGGAAGGGATGGCTCTCCTGGAAAAGTAGTGGCGGCTGGGCACGACGTACTGTGGGACAGCCACCGTCATAAGGCTTTTAAAACTCTGCATCTCCACCAGACGGAATGACAGCATTTCAAAGCCCAGGAATTTTGAAATGCTGGCATTCGGGGCCAAGGATCGCGTGTGGGTAGGGGGATACTTCCTCTTCCGCTCCAGTGTTTGGGAGATAGAGAGCTGAACGCTTCCATGGGACATTGTGGAGATGGTTGGTGACCCAGGTGGTGGTATTGCTGGCTGACCCTCTGTTTGCGGGGTGGCAGGTGCCACTGTCACTACAGAGGTGGATGAAGAGGCCGAGACTGCAGCAGAAGAGGAAGCAGGAGGAGCCAGAGACCTTTCTTGGTTTTTTGAGGTGTCTACTCCACTGCAGATGCCTGGTCATGCAGGTTGTGCTCAGGTTGAGAACGTTTATGCCTAGCTTCAGGCTCTAATTGCACAGCGTGCAAACCAGTCGTGTCTTGTCATCAGCACATTGTCAGAAGAACTGCCACGCTGGGGAACTACTTGGAGCTGACTTTGGTGTGCTCGGTCCCTGGCTGCGTTGGGCAGTAGCAGGCATACTGTCTAGGGGACAGCCGCTCCGCTTTTGCACCCTGCTCCCTCTTCTGCTGTGCTGGTGGCTCTGTGCGACCACCGCCTCTTCCCCCGAACTACACAGGTCACCTGCATGACGTTGATTCCATGTGGGGTCGAGGACCTCATCGTCCTCCACATCATCTTCCACCCAGTCTTCACCCCTGCCCTCCCTGTTGGTCTGCACAATTCCGAAAGCCGCAGCAGCTGGCACCTGTGTTTCGCCATCATGTGAGACGTGCTGCGATGGTCCTCCCATGTACTCATCTTCAAACATAAGTGGTTGGGCATCGGTGCACTCAATCTCTTCCACTTCTGGGGCAGGGCTAGGTGGATGGCCCTGGGAAACCATGCTAACAGAGTCATCAGAAAGTAGAAGAGACTGCTGCATGACTTGGGGCTCAGACTGCTTGGCTGATTTGCAAGGGGGTGAGGTGAAAGACTGATGGACATCGGCTGCAGGTACCAACTCTGGTCTTTCAGCAGGAGACTGGGTGGGAGACAATGTTACGGCACTGGAGGCACTGTTAGCAACCCAATCTACTATCGCCTGTACTTCTTCTGGTCTCAACATTCGTAGAATCGCATTAGGCCTGACCAAATACTGCTGCAGGTTCTGCCGCCTACTCGCACCTGAGGAAGGTGTTTCACTTGTTCGTGTAGCTGGCACAGATCGACCACATCCTCTCCTTGCAACAGGAGCTCCACCAGCAGCACCATGACCGGGGCCACATCCCTTATTTGACATTCTCCTCATATTTCTCAAATTTAGGATCTTGCCCTAAATGGGTGTTTTTTGAATAGCAGAGTAGAACAACAGTATCTAAAAGGTGTATCTCACACGTACAGATACAGACTAGGCCGCGTTTTAAGATTTTTACCCTAAATGGGTGTTTTTTTAGTAGCAAAATAGAACAACAGTATCTGAAGGGTGTATCTCACAGTAACATATGCAGCAAACGCTGCAAAATTATTATTTTTTGCCCTAAATGGGTGTTTTTTGAATAGCAGAATAGAACAACAGTATGTTGTGTATTTTGCCCAAAAAGGGTGTTTTTTTTACTAACACAATATGACAGCAGCTTGAATTCTACACGTACAAATGCAGCAAGCAAGGGCTTTAAAATTGTGGATTTTAGCCCAAAAAGGGTGTTTTTAAAAACCCAGAAAATTATAGCTATATATAGCTTAACCACTTAAGCCCCGGAAGATTTTACCCCCATTCCGACCAGGGGGTATTTTGCGATTCAGCACTGCGTGACTTTAACGGAGAATTGCGCGGTCGTGCGACGCTGTACCTAAACGAATTTGGCGTCCTTTTTTCCCCACAAACAGAGCTTTCTTTTGGTGGTATTTGATCACCTGTGCGATTTTTTGATCACGCGCTATAAACAAAAAAAGAGCGTCAATTTTGCAAAAATAGCAATATTTTTCACATTTTTTTATATGAAATTCCCCCAAAAAAAATGTAAAAATCAAAATTTTTTAACATTTTCGGCCAATTTGTTTTATGCTACCTATGTTTGGTAAAATAAATCGCAAAAAGCGTATTTTGATTGGTTTGCGCAAAAGTTATCGCGTTTACTAACAAAGGGAAAGATTTTTGTCATTTTTGTTGTTTTTTTTTTAACGCGTAATGGCGGCGATCTGCGATTTTTTTTGCGGTACTGCGACATTGCGGCGGACAGATCGGACCCTTGACTGACATTTTTGACACTTTTGGGGTTACCAGTGACATTTCTACAGTAATCAGTGCTATATATATGCACTGTTACTGTAAAAATACACTGGTAGTGAAGGGGTTAACTTTATTTGGGAGGGAGGGGCTGTGTGTGTCCCTAGGGGCGTGCTTTCTACTGTGATTGGCTGTGGCTTGAGCTGTAAGGACACTGATCAACGGATCTACATAGTAGATCCATGTGATCAGTGTCTTTACAGCGAGGAGAATGACAGGCAGCTTGTTTACACAAGCTGCCTGACATTCTCCCTCTCCCCCGCCGATCGCCGAGTGGCCGGCGGACATCGGGTCCGCTGGTCACACGCGCTGGGGGGTCCGTGACCACGCGGGAGCGGGAGTGCGCCTCCGGGGGAGCGCGCTCGCTCCCTAGACCCTCACAAGCAAGCAACGTAGCCCTACGTTAGTTTGCCTGTGAGGGGCTGACCGCCGACGTAGATAGTCGTGCGGCGGTCAGCAAGTGGTTAAAATGCGCACTGAATAATGCGGCAGAGCCCCAAGATGGAGGGTATTGCCAGAAATGGGTGTTTTTTCAAACCCTGAAAATGATTGCAGTATTTCAAGCTTGTTTTTATCACACATGCAGCAAGCAAGGGCTGTAAAATTGTGTATTTTGCCCAAAAAGGGTGTTTTTTACTAACACAATATGACAACAGCTTGAATTCTACACGTGCAGATGCAGCAAGCAAGGGCTATAAAATTGTAGATTTTAGCCCAAAAAGGGTGTTTTTAAAAACCCAGAAAATTATAGCAATATATAGCTTAAAATGCGCACTGAATAATGCGGCAGAGCCCCAAGATGGAGGGTATTGCCAGAAATAGGTGTTTTTTCAAACCCTGAAAATTATTGCAGTATTTCAAGCTTGTTTTTATCACACATGCAGCAAGCAGGGGCTGTAAAATTGTGTATTTTTCCCAAAAAGGGTGTTTTTTTTTACTAATACAATATGACAGCAGCTTGAATTCTACACGTACAGATGCAGCAAGCAAGGGCTATAAAATTGTGGATTTTAGCCCAAAAAGGGTGTTTTTAAAAACCCAGAAAATTATAGCTATATATAGCTTAAAATGCACACTGAATATGCTGGTGCTCTGAGCTTGCATAAAATGCCCCCCCCGCTGCCCACCTAACTAACAGACGGATAAAAGTATTTTTTCTCTGTCACTGGGATCAGGGCAGGTTAAAAAGATTGTGCACTGCACCCACACAACAAAATCTATGTAGATCGCTGTGAGTTCTGATTAAAGATTCTGTCCTCCTCCTATTCTCTCCCTCAAAGCAGCAGCCGCAGCCTTGCCCTAGTACACAACAAAATCTATGTAGATCACTGAGTTGAAGTTCTGATTAAAGAATAATGAATATGATTCTGTTCTCCTATTTTCTCCCTCAAAGCAGCACCCTTAACCTACACTAGATAGAGGAGAGTTATGTGCGGCGCTATGTGACTCCAGCTTATATAGAGGCTGGGTCACATGCTGCACTGGCCAATCACAGCCATGCCATTAGTAGGCATGGCTGTGATGGCTTCTTAGGGCACACCAGTTAAACGCTTGTGGATTGGCTGCCCTGCATCTTTTTTTTAACGCGCCATTAAATTGCCGAACACCGAACTCGATAACGAACATACAGTAAGATCAACCCTATTAGTAAGCTATTATCTCTCCACGTCAATTGTTTTTTATTCATACAGAATAGAGTGAATAAGAAAAAGACAGTATTATACCCACTAGATAGAGCTGATAATAATTTATTGAAACAAATTACTTATTTACTATGAGAGGAGCTACAGCGGTGATGCCATCATGCCTGCATGCAATTGACTGTATTTTATGCAAGTTTACTCCTGATTGTTGTAAGTAGTTTTTAAACTTGAATTTATAATACTACATCATGAGTTCCTCCTCTGTTTCCCCTTCTCATTGAGTGCACTGCTGGACCGTTTTGTCTGCATGGTCTATCCATCTTGGAACCTTTGCTCTTGGCATCCATCCATCCCATGGGGATATTGGGTTTAGGCGCAGTTATACTTCCTCATTGGGTCTCAGCGATTGTGGATTTTCCTGTTTGCTTGTTTTTGTCCATTTTGGAATCCTGGCTCCTGGCATTCATCCATCCCTAAGGGATATTGGGATAAGGCGCAGCCTGACCTCCATCCTTGGGTCTTAATAGATAGTAGGCGGCTAGTGAGTGGAGTGTGCATTGTCTGGTTGTGAAGAATCCTTCTTCATTCACTTTAGAAACACTGGATTTTGTCAACACCAAAGTCTTTATATGAACTCTTTTTACACTGAAGCATTTTATTTCCTGAACTTTATGGATTGTTTATTGGTTCTTCTTTATTACTTGCACATGTGTTTTAAATCACATATTGTTTTTTTTTTCACTTGATTGTATGATTTTTACAATGATCTTATGCACTTTCTAATGATAGCGCAACACAATATTTGTTATTATTTACTATGATTGGCAGCTCCATCTAGTAGCCATAATGCTGTATTTTCCTTATTCATTCTATGGAAAACATTCGACTTGGAAAGGAAAAAGCTCAGGAATATTTGTTTTTGGCCCATTTGCACAGAATGAATGCACATAATAACTACTATATCTCTGTGAATTTTTTTATAACTACATCTCTAAGGCTTTGTTCAGATTTTGGCACTGAAAACCAACATTTTTAAAAGGTAGCTTCAGTGCAAGAACGAGATGTCTCTGCAAGCCATCTATCCTGATACTAGATGAAGCACCCTACAAGGTAGGTGCTAGGTAAAGTATAGTGGGCCTTGGCTTCCTAATAGCAGGGCCATGATTTCAGCTAGGCTGTCATGTCTCCCAGATATGTCTGCTGAGGGGGGAGTCTCCCCACTGTCTCCATGAGCGGATTCTCATAGGACAGTGGAGGAAACCCAATCAGAGACACATTCAGGCCTGTAACTACCCCAGAAAGCAGATTCTGCCAAAAAGGATTCTGGGAGTGGGTATAAGTTTGAAGGGAACGCATGACACAGCATCTTTGACAGGAAGCAGAGTCCCAGGAGGGAGAGTACGGCTGTCTCTCCTCCTGTCAGAAGAATCGGGTGTCTCGGGCGGCTTGCCTGAAAGTGCAAAGAGAGAGCTGAGCTGAGCTGCAGAAGGGATCCAGTGTGCAGAGGACCAGCGGAGCAAGAGGGGCCTAGTTCCAGGAAAGCATTCCAAGTTCATGAGTACTGAGAACTACCCCTGGGGTCTGCCTAGCTGTGAGGGGACCAGGGGGTCCAGGAGCTATCTAGCAGTAAAGGGGGTGTCTAGTCAGAGGACCCTGAAGTGTCAGAGAGGGTGCCTAGTCAGAGGACCCTGAAGTGTCAGAGAGGGTGCCTAGTCAGAGTACCCTGAAGTGTCAGAGAGGGTGCCTAGTCAGGGGACCCTGAAGTGTCAGAGGGGCTCCAGCGGTTTGGCCCGGAAGAGTTAAGTGTACAGCGTGCAGTGTGCAGTCACAAGGAGCTACCTCAGTCAGTGAAGGACAGGAGGGAGCTGTTCATTGGATTTTTGAGCTAAACAGAGAGTAACGAGTCAAATGTCCTAAAGTCCTGGATCTTCTGAGTTAATCAGTGTGTTAAAGTCGAAGTTCTAGCACCGTTCAGCAGAACAGTATCTTCAAGCGACAGGGAGCGTTGGTCGGCATCCAGCTGGCGTCAAGACAGCGCTAACAGGCATTTTTCTGTGCATCGTCCCAGTTGAACCTAGTTGAGCCAGAGGAGTATCCCACTCATTCCCTTCTCCCATCCCCATTACAACATAAACAAAACCAAGATGCCAGAATGGTCATTGTCTCAGTTCTCACACTTGGGTTCACAACTTAAATGTGTTGGAAGTGTCACCGGTAACAATGGCAGACCCATATCAGGCTCAATGCCTGGAAATATTGCTACATATATCTAAATGGTATTAAAACTGCCACAAGCAGTTATGTTTGGTCCCTTTATTGGTACTTTGGAGTAAACAGCACCACAGATCGTCTAGGATCTCTAACCCTGTAATCTCCATAATATATTGTTCTATTTCTTGCCAGTACTCTCGTATTTTGAAGCATTCCCACCATATATGGGACATAGTCCCTTTCCTATTACAACCTCTCCAGCATATTGATGATTTCTCTGGTGTTATATATCATCTTGTCATGCATTTGTAATTCATTTCAACTGTGTTATATCTACCGCCGAGCTATATGTTGCTCTCAGTATTTTACCTATTTGTTGTTCTTCTAAACATGTGCCCTATTCCTTTTCCCATTTTCTGATGAATGGGGGTATTTTTGGCCCTGCTAGCTCCGTCAGCACTTTGTAAATCTGAGCAATAGTATGTTTCACCATCTCCTGTGAGTTACACAGGTTTTCCATTGGGTTTAAATTATCTTCAGATCTTATTGGGTGTGGTAAAGTTGATACAAAATGCCTAAGCTGTAAATACCTCCATTCTTCCAGTGTCTCCTGATTAGAGATGGCCTTGCGGTTTGCCCGGCGGTCGGTTCGCAGCAAATTTTGCGTGTTCGCTACCCGCCAATTTTGTGAACACATGGTGTTGTTCACGGCGGCCATATTAGTTTACATTGGGGGGAAATTTGACCCATGACACAGCCGTCAGGTGGAACGGGACAGCCAATTGAAACATTTCAGCACATGGACATGCCCCCTACCTTATAAATAGACCAGAGCAGGCGGCCATTTCACATTCTGCTTTTTGACAGCGTAGGGAGAGGTCTGCTGTGTTCATCAGGGAGAGATTGTCAGAGACAAATAGCTCTTTTAAGATCCTTTTCAGGGCTGGTATAGTATTTGGTATAGGTCTACTACAGTCTCTTTTCAGTTTAGGGACAGGTATCCAGTCTGTGCTCCAGGGACAGAAAGAGATTGGCAGTGACACAAATCGCTCTGTTAATGTCCACAAAAGTCATTTAAAGGGCTGCAATTTATTTGGTATAGGTGTATAGTTTCTGTTCAGTTTAGGGACAGGTATCCAGTGTGCTCCAGGGACAGATAGAGATCGGCAGTGACACAAATCACTCCGTTAATGTCCACAAAAGTCATTTCAAGGGCTGCAATTTATTTGGTATAGGTGTGCAGTGCACTATATAGGGGTGTAATCCACGGTATAATATACTTTGTAATATAGAAAGCATATTATAGTGGATTTGTATTGTGCACTGTGCAGCATTGTGACTGGTGTGGTGACTGAGCATTGCTGCAGCAATACTACAAACAGTGACAAAAGCACTTTTAATGTATTATAACTGGTGTGATAGACCAGTGGCTCCCCAATACCACATATTGAAGTGGGGTGTTATCTGAGTATACTTTTACAAGTGTATTTGTGTCCTGCAACAATATTGCCTCTTTTGCTGCATTAAGTCTGATACACACAGTGCCAAACTCACTGGCCAATTTTTTGAACAACTGAAGTGATAGACCAGTGGCCCCCCAATACCACATATTGAAGTGGGGTGTTATTTAACAGTATACTTTTCTAAGAATGTATTTTAGTCCTGCAAAAATTTGGCCTCTTTTGCTGTGTTAACTGTGCTACACACAGTGACAACAGTTACTGGCCAATTATTGGTAGAACTGGTGTGATAAACCTGTGGCCCCCCAATACCACAAATTGAAGCGGGGTGTTATATACCTTTTTCCAGATATACTGCGATTCTCTAGAGACTTTTGTCACAGGGTAATTTAAAAAATGACAGGCAGAGGAAGAGGCAGGCCCTTCCGCAGGGGTGGTAGGGGTAGGGCAGGAGCAGTAGGCCGGAGCCAAATTGGGAAGTTTCAGAAGATGCGTTTGATTACGTCAAAGGACGCACCAGACTTGGTTGAGTGGCTCACTCAGCCTTCCTCTTCTGCACCCTCCTCATCCTCTCTATCTGCACCCTCTTCACTCTCTGCTGTGTGCACCTCCAAAGACACCACCACAAACACCACCACCACATTCCCTCCGCTTGAGTCACTGGAATTATTTTCCGATCCATCACAAGACATTTGCAATGCACAGCCATTCTTGGCATCGGATCAGGAAGAGGAGGTAGCAACAGCCGCCACTCAGCAGTCTGACGACAGTACCCAGATCAGCCCAAGGAGGTTGATCCCTGCTGTTGCTGCCTACTCCGAGATCTCGAATGTTAGTGGTGGGGAAGGTGACGTGGATGATGACGTGTCTATGGATGTCACGTGGGTGGCCACAAGAGAGGAAGAGGAGGGGAGTTCAGAGGGAGAGACGGACCGGCAGATAGGGAGGAGAGGCAGGCAGATCTTGCATTGCACAAGAGGTATAAAGCAGACTGCAAATGTATCAAGAGCGAGCCATCAACCATGTACAGTCACATCTGGCGCTCCCGGGATGCCGGCACATGGCTCCACAGTGTGGGCTTTTTTCAATGTGTCTGTTGCTGACAACAGTGTTGCCATCTGCAGCCTTTCCCGTCAACGTATAAGTCACGGTAAGCCCAACACTCACCTAGGGACAACTGCCTTAAGAAGGCACCTGAAATCCCATCACCGAGCCCAGTGGGAGCAACACCGTCAGAACCCACAAAGCCACACTCCAAGCTCTCACCGTCCAGCCTCTTCTCCTTCTCCTCTCTCCTCACAATTGTCCTCCACTCCACCTTCCATCATGCCATCGTCACGTTGTTCTGGAAAAATGCAGGCTTCTGTGGCCCAACTGTTGGAGCGGAAAAAAATGATGATGCCGGATAACCCTCTTGCCCAACGTTTGACTGCTGGCTTGTCGGAACTGATAACCCGCCAACTACTGCCATATCAACTGGTGGATTCGGAGGCCTTTAGTTAAATTCGTGGCCATTGGAACACCACAATGGAAGGTCCCAGGCAGGAAATATTTCTCGCAGAAGGGCATTCCAGAGCTGTATGGCCATGTTCAGCGGCAAGTGAATATATCTCTGGCACACAGTGTTGGTGCCAAGATACATCTGACCACAGACACATGGTCTAGCAAACACGGTCAGGGAAGCTATATCACTTTTAGGGTCAATTGTGGAGGGGGAGATTTATGGCCTAAAATAATCAAGAGGATATAGTGGCACCTTCCCCCATATAGTCTAAAAGTGAAAAAAGGGGGGGGGGGTACAGAACAACCAATTGGTGGAGCTGTACCGAGGGGGATTTGAGTGTGTCTCTAAAGATAGTTGTATATGTGTATATAACAGACAGGAGAAGTTTGTATAAAAAGTTATCACAAAGTTTTATTTATATATCACAATGTACAAAATACATACATTGAAAAAATAGGACATTACATTATTCCATATCCCATAAAGGGTCAACAGAGATACATGAATGTTGCTGGAACTACGCGTTTTGCAGTGGATGCTTCCTCAGGGTCCAGCAAAGGTATTTTACACACGTCTATTGAGTAAATTACAGAAATCCATTGTTTGATGATCAGAGTGAAAGATGTAGAAAGTGCACGTTTATTTAAAAACCAACATGGAGGAATCTGCCATAGATCCCCATATATTTACATAAAACATCAAAGGTTGAGTATGAACGGAAGTTGATATTAGTCGTGCTGATGCATTAATGCACAACCAATAGGAGGGAGATATACGAGATTGATACTTAAGTAGCAAACTTAAATGGACCAGATACGTTCAAAGATAGGTAGAATATATCAGACCAAGCCAGCTTTATATACAGTGTATTTCAAATTCTGAGCTCCGGTCATTCTACCAGCCACTGAAATATCCACTCATTTCTTTAGAACATTTCCTCCAAACCCAGCTACCTTCTCTTCCGCTGCGCCGCCCAAGATCCCCAGAACCTATTCCACATGCCAGGTGAGACTTTGCCATGCTGTGCTGCGTCTGTTGTGCCTGGAAGCCAAGAGCCACACTGGTCCTGCACTCCTTTCAGCTTTGCGTTCCCAGGCAGATCAGTGGCTGACGCCGCACAATTTGACAGTTGGTAAAGTGGTGTGCGACAACGGTGCCAAACTGCTGAGCGCACTGAAACAGAGCAAAATAACACACGTGCCCTACATGGCACAAGTCCTGAACTTAGTCGTGCAGCGATTCGTTGCCAAATACCCTGGGGTCCATGTGGCAGGCCAGGAAAATCTCGGGCCATTTCAGAAGATCTTACACAGCCATGGCTCGCCTTGCTGACATTCAGCGGTGACACAACCTGCCCGTCAGGCGTCTTATTTGTGACTGTCCGATGCGATGGAACTCAACGTTGCATATGCTTGATAGGCTGCTCCAGCAGAAACGTGCAGTTAACGACTACCTGTACGAACTCTGCAGCTAGGACAGGTTCTGGGAAGCTTGGGTTTTTTTCACCTCGCCAGTGGCTGCTCATGCGGGACACATGCAGACTTCTGCGGCCATTCGATGAGATCACCAAACTGGTCAATCACGGCCAGGGCGCCATTAGTGACTTCATACCTTACGCCTTCTTTCTGGAGCATGCATTGCGTCGTGTCATTGATCAAGCCGTCGAGGAGCAGGAGCAGGAAGATGAGGAAGTCGCAATGTTGGATGAATTCCCAGTGGGTGCTACTCCATCTGAGACAAGTCAACAACAGGAGTCTGAAGAGGAGTCAGAGGAGGATGGTGCCGGGGGGGATGAGGAGGAGCAAGAAGAGCATGCTTTAAACCTTTCTGGGATCCCTGGTGTTATCCGTGGATGGGGGGAGGAGAACGAGGACGACATTATCCTGGATGATGAGCTGGAAGTAGGCCACTACACCGCGTCAAGTTTAGTGCGAATGGGGGCCTTCATGCTCCAGTGTTTTAAGGGGGACCCCCGTATAAACAGCATTAAGGACCAAGGACCAGTACTGGGTGGCAACATACTTAGACCCCCGGTACAAACAAAAAATGGTGGAAATGTTACCACAATCACAGAAGGCGGTCAGAATGCAGCACTTCCAGGCCTTGCTGCGGGAAATGCTGCATTCTGCTTCTGCGTGCGCTGGCAGAGGAATTTCCAGTCATAGAGAGACAGTTGCGGATAGCAATCCAACAGCGCCTGCAAGAAGAGGGCGGTTTGAAGATGTCTTGGCCACTTCAGATATGAGATCCTTCTTTCAGCCGAACCATCGACAGCTGTGCTCCGGATCCAGCATCAGGGCACGCCTAGACCGACAGGTGTCCGACTACATCAGGTTAACGACCGATGTGAACGCTCTGAGGAGTGATGAACCCCTTGACTACTGGGTGGGCAGGCTTGATTTCTGGCCAGAGCTTGCACAATTTGCAATGGAACTATTGGCTTGCCCCCCGTCCAGTGTCCTGTCCGAAAGGACGTTCAGCGCAGCAGGGGGGATCGTGACCGA
Source organism: Pelophylax lessonae (assembly GCF_965119305.1). NCBI lineage: Eukaryota > Metazoa > Chordata > Amphibia > Anura > Ranidae > Pelophylax > Pelophylax lessonae. Next base: position 185,817,980 of record NC_138769.1, read on the forward strand.
TAAGCGCACTCGCCTAGCTCATGACAGTGTAGATTACCTCACATTTATAAAAATGAATGAGGCATGGATCTCTGAGGAATTCAGCACATGTGACCAGTAGACCATGTTTCATTGAAATTCCTCATGCCAGGCCACAAATATCCGCCAGACCACCATCCACCCACAACAATTCCTGGTCCTTGTCTTCGCTAAATACAGCGGTGTAAAAGGCATTTCATGTCTATTGAATGCCAAAATTTTGCGGCCTTTCAGGGCCGACAATTACTTTTTCTGTGAATGCCTAATGTACCTCCAGCCACAGAATACAACTTTCTTTGCTGTCAGGTAAACCCATGTGGGCTAATTTTTGGGCCCTATACAGGCCGACACTTACTTTTGTTACCTGTGAATGCCTAATGTACCTCCAGCCATCAAATACAATGTTATTTGCTGTCAGGTAAACCCATGTGGGCTAATTTTTGGGGCCTATACTGGCCGACACTTGCTTCTATATCCTGTGAATGCCTAATGTACCTCCAGCCACAAAATACTACGTTCTTAGCTGTCAGGTAAACCCATGTGGGCTAATTTTTGGGGCCTATACTGGCCGACACTTACTTCTGTTACCTGTGAATGCCTAATGTACCTCCAGCCATCAAATACTACGTTCTGTGCTGTCAGGTAAACCCATGTGGGCTAATTTTTGGGGCCAGTACAGGCCGACACTTACTTCTGTTACCTGTTAATGCCTAATGTACCTTCAGCCACAGAATACAATGTTCTTAGCTGTCAGGTAAACGCATGTGGGTTAATTTTTGAGGCCTGTACCGGCCGACACTTACTTCTTTATCCTGTGAATGCCTAATTTTTCAGACTGGAATTGAAAATCAATGGGTCTGTAAAGGTTCCGCCAAATTGTGGAATGGATGCGGACCCATTTTACAGATGTGTGAGTGGACCCTATATGTATTTGACATGTATTTACCAGCTGCTGTCAGTTCTGGCTGATTTATGAAAAAAAAAAATTTATATTTTTTGCTGTTAAAAAAAAAAATTTTAGGGCAACTTTTCCAATTGCAATACTTCTGTTATGACATTGTCCATGTGCTGTGACTATTTGTGCACAGCTAGTAAGTCTTTTGTGGCTGCAAATATGACCTAAATGTTTTTAAAATTCACCTCCCATTAAAGTCAATGGGGCCCGCTGCAAACTCGCGGTTCGCGGACTTTTGAGAAAATTTGCGACTGACGTTCGCAAACCGCCCCGGCCGATGTTCGTCCATCACTACTCCTGATCTCCCTTGTGTTTTAATTCTTGATATTGGTAAATCTTTCCATTTATATTATATCCTTTAACTGTATGTTCTTCATCCATTTCCCAAAATATACCCCTTTACCCAGTTCATGAAATAAGTGGTGAATTTTATTCCCATTTTGCTTGTCTATAGATTTTTTCCCATATCTTGAAAAATTTTTTAGTCAATTCGTGCGTATCTTTAATGTTCTATACCTCTGTGGAATCCAAATATTATCATTCAAAAGTGCCTTACTTAGGTCCCTTTCAGACTGGCTTTCCGATCAGGTTCGCCTGTCAGTTTTTTCAGGTGGACCTGATGGGATGCTCCATGCCCCTTTATGGGGCAGCGGATGTCAGCGGTGACATCTCCGCTGACACCCGCTGCTCTCTGATCCGATCCTGTACGTGAAATCCAGATGTGTGGAAACCCTATTTTCCATCCGTCTGGAGGATCGGATCAGATGAAAATGGACAGGTGGCCCGTTATAGTCCGAATTCCCATAAAGCAGAGCAGGGATCTGACAGCTCTGTCTCTGCACACAGAGCAGAGATGGACCTGTCATCCGCCTGCTCAGCGGGGATTGGCAGATCGATCCCCGCTGAGCAAAACCGGAAAGCCTGTGTGAAAGGACCCTTAGTGTGTTCTCTAACTTCACCCATCTTTTATCACTTTTATTTTTAGTCCATTCTACCATGCGTGCTAAAACTACAGCCTTATAATATCTTTTAATATCTGGTGCGGCTAAACCCCCGTTACCTTTGCCTAATACTGAGTATTATATTCTCTGTTTCTTATTTTGCCAGATAAACTTTAAAATCATCGACTTTATTGCTCTAAAGCAGGGGTACTCAAATGTAAACTTGAAAGGTCCACTTACAAATTTTCCATTCAGTCCGAGGTCCGGAAAAGTGACCATCAAATTCCAAATACAGAACGCCAACAACAAAAAAAGGCATTCCCCAAAACTTGCCCCCATCCAATGCAGAGTGACCAGCGTGCGTGCCCCCATTAATGCAGAGCGACCATGTGCGTGCCCCCATTAATGCAGATTGACCAGTGTGCTTGCCCCCATTAATGCAGAGCGACCAGTGTGCGTGCCCCCATTAATGCAGATTGACCAGTGTGCGTGCCCCCATTAATGCAGATTGACCAGTGTGCCTGCCCCCATCCAATGCAGAGTGACCAGCGGGCGTGCCCCCATTAATGCAGATTGACCAGTGTGCGTGCCCCCATTAATGCAGATTGACCAGTGTGCGTGCCCCCATTAATGCAGATTGACCAGTGTGCGTGCCCCCATTGAATGCAGAGTGACCAGCGTGCATGCCCCCATTAATGCAGATTGACCAGTGTGCGTGCCCCCATTAATGCAGAGCGACCAGTGTGCGTGCCCCCATTAATGCAGAGCGACCAGTGTGCGTGCCCCCATTAATGCAGATTGACCAGTGTGCGTGCCCCCATTAATGCAGAGCGACCAGTGTGCGTGCCCCCATTAATGCAGATTGACCAGTGTGCGTGCCCCCATTAATGCAGATTGACCAGTGTGCGTGCCCCCATTAATGCAGATTGACCAGCGTGCGTGCCCCCATTAATGCAGATTGACCAGCGTGCGTGCCCCCATTAATGCAGATTGACCAGCGTGCGTGCCCCCATTAATGCAGATTGACCAGCGTGCGTGCCCCCATTAATGCAGAGCGACCAGCGTGCGTGCCCCCATTAATGCAGAGCGACCATGTGCGTGCCCCCATTAATGCAGATTGACCAGTGTGCTTGCCCCCATTAATGCAGAGCGACCAGTGTGCGTGCCCCCATTAATGCAGATTGACCAGTGTGCGTGCCCCCATTAATGCAGATTGACCAGTGTGCCTGCCCCCATCCAATGCAGAGTGACCAGCGGGCGTGCCCCCATTAATGCAGATTGACCAGTGTGCGTGCCCCCATTAATGCAGATTGACCAGTGTGCGTGCCCCCATTAATGCAGATTGACCAGTGTGCGTGCCCCCATTGAATGCAGAGTGACCAGCGTGCATGCCCCCATTAATGCAGATTGACCAGCGTGCGTGCCCCCATTAATGCAGATTGACCAGCGTGCGTGCCCCCATTAATGCAGATTGACCAGTGTGCGTGCCCCCATCCAATGCAGAGTGACCAGCATGCGTGCCCCCATCCAATGCAGAGTGACCAGCATGCGTGCCCCCATCCAATGCAGAGTGACCAGCGTGCGTACCCCCATTAATGCAGATTGACCAGCGTGCGTGCCCCCATTAATGCAGATTGACCAGCGTGCGTGCCCCCATTAATGCAGATTGACCAGCGTGCGTGCCCCCATTAATGCAGATTGACCAGCGTGCGTGCCCCCATTAATGCAGATTGACCAGCGTGCATGCCCCCATTAATGCAGAGCGACCAGCGTGCGTGCCCCCATTAATGCAGATTGACCAGTGTGCGTGCCCCCATCCAATGCAGAGTGACCAGCGTGCGTGCCCCCATCCAATGCAGAGTGACCAGCATGCGTGCCCCCATAAATGAAGAGCGACCAGTGTGCGTGCCCCCATAAATGAAGAGTGACCAGTGCGGATTAGAGCAATGCATGATTATAAAAAGTCAAGTCATCAGCGGGGGGGGGGGGGCAGAATGGAGAGGATCGGAGTGGCTGTCTTACACTGGCAGCGCTGCATGATTACAAAAAGCCGAGTTCTTCTGCTTACCGGCGGAGAGGATGTCCTACAAAGTCCCGCCTCCTGGACACCGGCTCCTATGATAGACGTCACCAGTGTTCTGTCTATCATAGGAAAGAGCCGGCCCAGGAGGCGGGACTTTGTAGGACATCCTCTCCGCCGTTAAGCAGAAGAACTCGGCTTTTTGTAATCATGCAGCGCTGCCAGTGTAAGACAGCCACTCCGATCCTCTCCATTCTGCCCCCCCACTGATGACAGAAGGAAGGAGACCGCTTCGGCGGTCCAGATTTAAGTCCGTGTGGGTCCGGAGGCGGCCCGGAGTCCGTCTATTGAGGACCCCAGCTCTAAAGTATGTTTGGGGAATTGTTATTGGTAGCATCTGAAATGTATACAATATTTTTGATAATATTACCATTTTTACAATGCGTATTCGCCCAATCCACGAAAGAAGTCTAGTAGCTATTTTTTTTAGTTCTGTTTTAATCTCATTTAAAAGTGGAATATAGTTTGCTTGACATAATTTCCTCAGTGATGGACTAAGTTTTATCCCCAGATATTTTAAATCTGTTTTCCCCCACATAAAAGAAATTCCTTTTGAAGGGCTTGTTCTTTTTTGCTCAGACTTATATTCAGGATTTCTGATTTGACTGGGTTGATATTTAGGTTAGACAGTTCTCCCAATATACAATAAAATACAATTATACAATACAATAATACCATAACTGTTAAATGTGGCAAAAGGAGTGATCCCGAAAAAAATGGTTAGACCCAGAAGGACAATCAATCAATAAGGTATTGGTTTAAGAGAGTCAAATACATATATAACATGGAATGTCTAAGTAGAAGAGAAGAGGATAGGACAGAAAAATGTGCTAGAATCTGAGAAAAGTGGATAGATTTTAAGAAAATTAATAAATATGTAGAATTATGCTTAAAATATTAGATAAATAGAGAAAGAGGGGAGGAAGGGGGAGAGAAAAGACGAAACCGGGTACCGAGGCAGAAGGGGAAGAAAGGTGGTGGGGTAAGGGAGTGGCATAGGGAGTATATAGCAAAAACATTTTTTGATACTGGTGATTTATATCTGTTTTCCTAAAAATATTGTCTTTTTCTGTTTTTGCTTTATCTCTACAGAGAAAAATAAATAACATTTAAATTAAAAGGAAAAAAAAAACTGCCACATGCAAGCGTTTGCTGGAGCACTCTCACAACTTGCACAGATCTGAAATGTACCATTGGCTATAATATTAGAGAACTGTTCTCTCTGTTCATATGCACTGCACTGCTGTAGTAGACACAATGCAGTCTGAACAATCCAGAGTGTGACTATTATTACAGTCTATGTAAATGAGAAAACATCAGTTTGAAGTTAAAGTAAAGCACAGAATTCTGTATTTAAGTTTTGTAACTTTTTTAAATATAATGGGATAAATTTGGATATGTTATCATTTTTTTCCCAAAATTAAAGCACAAAGCTGTTCATTGGTTTAGGTACAATAAAAATGTTTTAAAAGTTAGAGATTCTGGATAAATTAACATAAGTAAAGGAGTTTATTTACAGTATATGCTAAACCAACTATTATATTATCAAACAATGCTGATTCTTCTATCTTAGGGATGGAAAATGGCAGTATGATAGAGCTTTTGGAATCCCTACAAAGGACTTGTTCGACGCAGTTTACAGGTAATGTAGTTATCAGAATCTGAATCAAGTAACAATCTCACACTTCCATGCAGAATATTGTCCTTCAAATAAAGCTATTGTGTCAAACTCAGACTGCATTCATTTGCACAACTTTTCAAGGTTCTATGAAAGTGATTTTTTTTTATGTTTTCTTATGTAAATTTACTATTTGCATTTTAAAGCGATAAATGTCTATAATATACTTGTTTGGGGAATTTTTTAATAACACAAGTAAGCGGAGCATTTTGAATTCCAAGTGCAGACTTTGTTAACTGTTCTGACACTTTGTCCCAAAGAGGTAAAATGTGGGGAGGCAGTGTCAATTTACATCCACAGTCGCTAAATTTGAGGTCACATAGTACTTCAAGGGCAGTAAAATTGAACCTGTACAGCTTTACTGCGATGTTGCAACCCCTGATCTATCATATAGCCTAGGGCCTCTGTTGCTCTTTGGCCCATTGGAATTGATTGAGTGGCCCTTTGGGACTTCTGAAAATGGCATTGTATTTTTGTATTGGTGCTTTTTTAAAGTATAACTAAATGCAAAACTTTTTTTTTAGTTTTGGATAGGATTAGAAGTAGAACATCTGTCAGCTTTTATTGCTGTCTTGTCCCTCTCTATTTGTCCTGTTTACCACTATCAGAGAAAGTGAAATTTTGGGTTGTGCCCAGAACAGGAATATTGGGGATATTTTCCATTGGGGTCACTAATTCTGGGGACAACCATGGAATCCTTCACTATAGAAGGATTGTCTCTCACTTCTGTTTTGGCTATGGGGCAGGAAGTGAAGGGAAATCTCCCCATTGGGCCACAGATAGCAAAAAATAAACCTTACAGGGGTTATAACCCTTACTCTATTAAATTTAAAAAAGCCAGTAAAGGAAATTCATTAGCTTGGCTTGTGGTAGTTAAATTGATTTATTTTTTTCACACTTTCTTACTTGTTTCTGTGCTGTCCAATCCTTTACTCTAATAATCTTTTATAATGGATCGAATGTGGCACAAATAATTTTTAAGGGAACTGTAGGGAACACAAATGATGGGTACTCGGGTACTCTGATGACGGGTACTCAGGTACTCGGATGACGGGTACTCCGGTGACAGGTACTCAAAGTACCCGAGTACCCGTCATCAGAGTACCCGAGTACCCATCATCAGAGTACCCAAGTACCTGTCATCAGAGTACCTGAATACCTGTCACCAGCCCATCAGAGTACCTGAGTACCTGTCATCAGAGTACCTGATGGGCTAGTGACAGGTACTTTGATGGGCTAGTGACAGGTGCTCTTTATTGGGGGGGGGGCAATCAGTGTGTTTTGGGGTGCACTGTAATCTGTAACTAGCTGTTACCACAATCTCCTCCTCACACGGGATCAGTGTGTGAGGAAGAGAACACGGTGACAGCTAGTTACCGTGTTCTCTGTTGACATTCTGTGACCGACTGTGATTGACAGCCGGTCACGTGGTAAAAAGCCAATTTCATTGGCTCTTTACCTAGATCGGGGATGGGCAATGTCCGAGGGACGAGCCTCGTCCCTGATCGCCGCGCTGCATGCCCCCGGGGGGCGCGCATTGAAGAGAGAATCAGCGGCTCGCGCTGGAGCCGCTCATGTGATCGGCTGTGATTGACACAGCCGATCATGTGGTAAACAGCCAATTTCATTGGCTGTTTACCTTGATCGGGGCTGGGCTCAGTCCGAGGGACGCGCAGAAGCGGCGAGAGCGGGCGGACGTCATATGACGGCTGGATCTAGAAAGCCATCCCGCCGGCGTCATTTGACTATACGCCGGTATGGATGTGCATAATCCCTTTAAACTGGCCACATGATTAAAAATGTATAAGCAATGCTCCAGTGAACATTGCCTTTTAAATATATTGAGAGATATAAATATCCAATGTTCTAAAGTAATAGAAAGGACATTGATGATATATATGCAAAGTGCAGTAATTCATAGCAACTACAACAATCAATTAGATCAATTTCGGTGACCTGGCTACAATTAGCCCTATTTTTGGGTCACTATACTTTACATGCTATTGACAGCAAATATCTGTACCTTTTCTGTGGTAAAAACGTATTCTTTAATTTAATATAATTTAGGTCAGAAGAGGACATCTTGGCTTTCATGTATCATATGGACTCCATATGGAATATATGTGGAAAGGATGTGATACAGACCTTTGACCTTTCTGAGTTCCACACCATCTGTGATCTTGGAGGTAACATTGAGATTCTGATTTATAATTGTTGATGTGGAGATTCTGCCACCCAAATAAGCAGAAAAAGAACCACAATTAGAATAGTCTGAGCCAAATTTACCAAATGTAGGTTACAAGACACATGACAGCAGACAGCCCTGAAATGTATTTTCTTTTGTCTTTATTCAACTAAAGTTTACTTTAACTACTTGGGTTGCAGTCTGTATTACTCCTTCCCCTTACAAGGGAACACTGCAACCCAAATTAATTTTATATCATTTTTAAGATAGCTAGAGCTTTCTTTTGGTGGTATTTACCAACCCCTTTTTTTTTTTTTTTACTGTATAAAGGAAACAATTAAAAAGGTTTTCCTTAATTTCTGTTATAAAATCTATCAAATAAAAATGCCAGGATGGACCAAAACCCACCAAACGGCCTATTTTTGAAAGCAGACACCACAAGGTAATCTTATTTTTCCACAATATTTTGAGCATGACTCCCAGCACAAGATCTGCACTCTCTTGCTCCAGTGGTCTTGAGTGGACTGTTGCTGACATCATCAAGCCCAGAGCTGGCTCCATAGACCTGGAACAGTCCACCGCTGGACCATGGGGTAGTTCCGTTTTACGTAGGAATGGAAGAGTATATGCTTTCTCCTCACCCTTAGACAAAACAAGCAGTTAACCCATCCAGGTTAACATACAGCTCACATCCTGTGACAGGATGCAGATCAAATTTAAAGGAGAGGAGAGAGGACTGAAACAGTTTAAAGAATGATCCCAAGATCACTGCCTCTCACCAAGAATCTGCTGCTGTCTGTGATTTGTAACTAATGAATGATTCATTCATTATTTCCTCCTTGTTCCCCTTCTTCAGTTGCGAGTGGAAGGAGCAGGCTCTACCATGTAAACAGTAGTACTGTTTACATTTGTGATCGCTGTGATTGCTCATCACAATGATTACAAGGTACAGAGCTGCTCAGATCAGCTCTGTACAGTGGCTCAGATCACAGTCCATAATGGGTACCCTGACCGCCCAAGAGTGGTTTTCGATTGTCTGTTATTGAGTGGCACTGCAGAAATAAACATCCACAACTTGCCATTTATAAACATATGATGATAGTGAGCTTGTTAAAGAAAATTTAAAGTAAAATCACAGAAAAGCTACACAAACATGTTTTACTCATTTTTCTTGCTAAATAATCAACTTCACAATGAATATATCCTTTAATTTTATTTCTCATTTAACAACAAAAATTTTGTTTAACAGGATGTTCGGGAGCTTTTGCAAGAATATTTCTATCGACAAATCAAGGGGCTACGGTTACTATAATGGACCTACCAAAGGTGGTACAAACCGCTAAGAAATATTTTGTAACTGATAATGATCCACATATTTCTTTTCATGAAGGTATATTTTATTTTATTCTGTATTTGATATAAAAATAATAACAGAAAAACACAAATATATTTGATGAAAGCACCAACATTTTTTGCGCAATGTACATTTTCAGGTTAGTGTTGTTTTCGTAGTTGGTTATTTTATTAGCATCACAATAATCTTCACTTCTAAATGCTAGCAGCTATGTTTCATGTTCAGGATGAATTAGCAAGGTGATTGATCATTCATCATAATTTTAACATCTCTACAAATATAAACCAATTCAGTAAACAGCCGTTTTGTCCTGATTCGGTCATCAAAAATGTCAACTTCCTGAGCCAATTCTTTCTCTTTGAATGATAATTCACAGAAAAAACAATAACTTTCTAAGAACATCTTTTTTGAGTAAAGGGCACATTTTGGGAACATAAAAATATACCTAAAAACATAACAGAACAGTATCATGATACATACAGTTGAAGAATGCACACACTGGAACAGGAAGAACAACCTGCAGCACTCCAAACATTCAAACACATAATAATGCTTAAAAAGTAAAATCTCCAAAATTACATAGCAACTCCCTGGCATTGTTTTCTACTAGAGTTGAGCGGACACCTGGATGTCCGTGTTCGGCCGAACTTGAAAAAAAAGTCCGGGTCCGTGACCCGGACTTTTTCGGAACTTTACCCGGACACTGAACCCCATTGAAGACAATGGGGACCAGAACTTTCAGGCACTAAAATGGCTCTAAAAAACCAATGGAAAGGGCTAGAGTGCTGCAAATGGCATGGCAGCAAAACGTAGTTAAGAGCATAGCAAGTGCTCTGCAAACAAATGTGGTTAGGGAAATAACTTAAAACAACAAAAAAAAAACAGAAAAATAAAACAATTTTCTTCAGCTGTGAAGGACGAGGCCCATATGGAGTAGGAGGGAGGTTGAGGTGGCGGTGGATGTGGCGGTGTAGGTGGAAGCGGCGGTGGAGGGGGACGAGGTAGGCAACACTGCTTTTTTTTTAGTCATTTTAAATTAGGGTACACCCCAAAAGAGTGAGAAAGATCAAAAATATAACAATGGCTGGTTAAGGTCGGTATCCATCTCTATTCTGCCCAAGGTACGGAAAAGTCCTGTGGGATCCATGCCTGGTTCATTTTAATGAACGTGAGCTTGTCCACATTGTCTCTGAATAGGCGGCTGCGCTTGTCTGTGATAACGCCCCCAGCCGTGCTAAATACACGTTCAGATAATACACTGGCTGCAGGGCACGCCAGCACCTCCAAGGCGTAAAGGGCAAGCTCAGGCCATGTGCCCAATTTGGAGACCCAGAAGTTGAAGGGGGCAGACCCGTCATTCACTACATGTAGGCGTGTGCACACATACTGCTCCACCATGTTGGCGAAATGCTGCCTCCTGCTAAGACGTTCCATATGAGCTGCTGGTGCTTCTGTTTGTTGTGGCGTGCTGACAAAGCTTTTCCACATTTCGGCCATGCTAACCCTGCCTTCTGAGGTGCTGGCGGTACCCTGGTTGTGTTGGCGACCTCTTCCTCCTCCTCCTCCTCTGCCTTGGCCTTGTGCTTGTGCTTACACTGTGGCCCCGCTGTCAGGTGGGAATGCCAGCAGCATCGCGTCTACCAGCGTGCGCTGGTACTCGCGCATCTTGCGATCACGCTCCAGTGAGTTAATTAAGAACGGTACGTTGTCCTTGTAACGGGAATCCAGCAGCGTGGCCACCCAGTAATCAGCACAAGTTAGAATGTGGGCAACTCGGCGGTCGTTGTGGGATAGTTAAGCTGACAAAGGCGTCATCGGCACTGGCCATGTTGGTGGAGTACTCAAAACAGCGCAACAAGGCACACAGGTCTCGCATGGAGGCCCAGTTATTGGTGGTGAAGTGGTGCTGTTCCGCAGAGCGACTCAAGCGTGCGTGCTGCAGCTGAAACTCCACTATGGCCTGCTGCTGCTCGCACAGTCTGGCCAGCATGTTCAAGGTGGAGTTCCACCTTGTGGGCACGTAACATATGAGGCGGTGAGCGGGAAGGCCGAAGTTACGCTGCAGCGCTGACAGGCGAGCAGCAGCAGGGTGAGAACGCCGAAAGTGCGCACATACGTTCCGCACTTTCTGCAGCAGCTCTGACATATCGGGGTAATTTTTAAGGAACCTCTGCACCCCCAAATTCAGCACATGCGCCAGGCAAGGGATGTGTGTCAAACCGGCTAGGCCCAGAGCTGCTATGAGATTTCGCCCGTTATCGCACACCACCAGGCCGGGCTTGAGGCTCGCTGGCAGCAACCACTCATCGGTCTGCTGTTCCATGCTCCTCCACAACTCCTGCGCGGTGTGTGTTTTTTCCCCTAAACAGGCAAGTTTTAGAACTGCCTGCTGTCGTTTACCCCTGGCTGTGCTGAAGTTGGTCGTGAAGATGTTACTTTGACGGGATGAGGAGGCGGTAGAGGATGAGAAAGTTAGTTACTCCTAGAGTAGGAGGAGTTAGGAACAGGAGGCAAACTGAAGCACCCTGCAATCCTCGGTGGTGGAAGGACATGCGCCAAATTGCTATATGCCTCAGGCCCATCCGCCACTGCATTTACCCAGTGTGCCGTTAGGGAGATATAACGCCCCTGACCGTGCTTACTGGTCCACGTATCGGTAGTTAGGTGGACCTTGCCACAGATGGCGTTGCACAGTGCACACCTGATTTTTTTTCCCCCACTTGGTTGTGCAGGGAAGGAATGGCTTGCCTGGAAAAGTAGTGGCGGCTTGGCACGATGTACTGTGGGACAGCCACCGACATAAGGCTTTTAAAACTGTGCGTCTCCACCAGACGGAATGACAGCATTTCAAAGGCCAAGAATTTTGAAATTCTGGCATTCAGGGCCAGGGATCGCGGGTGGGTAGGGGGGGTACTTCCTCTTCCTCTGAAGTGTTTGGGAGATGGAAAGCTGAACGCTTCCACGGGACATTGTGGAGATGGTTGGTGACCCAGGTCTGTTTGCAGGGTGGCAGGTGCCGGTATCACTACAGAGGTGGATGAAGAGGCCGAGACTGCAGCAGAAGAGGAAGCAGGAGGAGCCAGAGACCTTTCTTGGTTTTGAAGGTGTCTACTCCACTGCAGCTTGTGCTTTGCACTTAGATGCCTGATCATGCAGGTTGTGCTCAGGTTGAGAAGGTTTATGCCTCGCTTCAGGCTCTGATTGCACAGGGTGCAAACCACTCGTGTCCTGTCATCAGCACATTGTCTGAAGAACTTCCACGCTAGAGAACTCCTTTGAGCTGGCTTTGGTCCGCTCGGTCCCTTGCTGCGTTGGGCAGTAGCAGGCGTAGTGTCTAGGGCACGGCCGCTCCGCTTCTGCACCCTGCTCCCTCTTCTGCTGTGCTGGTGGCTCTGTGCGACCACCGCCTCTTCCTCCAAACTACTCAGGTCGCCTGCATGACCTTCATTCCATGTGGGGTCGAGGACCTCATCGTCCTCCACATCATCTTCCACCCAGTCTTCACCCCTGCCCTCCTTGTCGGTCTCCACAATTCTGAGTGCCGCAGCAGTTTCGTCATCATTGGAGACGTGCTGCGATGGTCCTTCCATGTACTCATCTTGAGAAATAAGTGGTTGGGCATCGCTGCCCTCAATCTCTTCCACTTCTGGGGCAGGGCTAGGTGGATGGCCCTGGGAAACCCTGCTGACAGAGTCCTCAAAAAGAAGATGAGACTGCTGCATGACTTGGGGCTCAGACTGCTTGCCTGATTTGCAAGGGGGTGAGGTGAAAGACGGTTGGACATCGGCTGCAGGTGCCAACTCTAACCTTTCTGCAGTAGACTGGGTGGGAGACAATGTGAAGGAACTGGAGGCACTGTCAGCAGCAAACCAATCTACTATCGCCTCTACTTGTTCTGGCCTAAACACTTCTAGAGGCGCATGATGCCCTACCAAATACTGCTGCAGGTTCTGTCGCCTACTCACACTTGAGGAAGGTGTTTCACTTGTGCATGTAGCTGGCACAGATCGACCACGTCCTCTCCTTGCAACAGGAGCTCTACCAGCAGCACCACGACCCAGGCCACGGCCCCTATTTGACGGTCTCCTCATATTTCTGTAATTTATGATCTTGCCCTAGAAAGGTGTTTATTGAATAGCGGAACAAAACAACAACAGTATCGCACGGGTGTATCTCACAGTCAAATATGCAAACTATGCCGCAATTTAATTTTTTTTACCCCAAAAGGGTGTTTATTAAATAGCGGAATAGAAAAACAGTATACAAATACAACGGGTGTATCTCACAGTCAAATATGCAAAGTATGCTGCAATTTAATTTTTTTCACCCCAAAAGGGTGTAGATTGAATAGCGGAATAGAAAATATGATATAAAAAGGTGTATCTCACACGTACAAACACAGACTAGGCCCCGATTACAATTTTTTGTACCCTAAAGGGAGGATGAGGAAGAGGAGTAGGAGGAGTTTGGAACAGGAGGCAAACTGAAGTGCCCTGCAATCGTCAGCGGTGGAAGGAGATGCGCCAAACAAATTTAAAAGGTGTATCTCACACGTACCGATACAGACTATGCCGTAATTTAATTTTTTACACTCCAAAAGGGTGTATATTAAATAGCGGAATAGAAAAAAATTTATAAAACGGTGTATCTCACACGTACAAACACAGACTAGGCCCTGATTACAATTTTTTGTACCCTAAAGGCAGGATGAGGAGTAGGAGGAGTTCGGAACAGGAGGCAAACTGAAGCACCCTGCAATCCTCGGCGGTGGAAGATGCGCCCCAAACATTTGGAAGGTGTATCTCACACGTACCGATACAGACTATGCCGCAATTTAATTCTTTTTACCCCAAAGGGTGTAGATTAATTAGCGGAATAGAAAATATGATATAAAAAGGTGTATCTCACACGTACAGACCCAGACTAGGCCCCGATTACAATTTTTTGTATCCTGAAGGCAGGATGAGGAGTAGGAGGAGTTCGGAACAGGAGGCAAACTGAAGCACCCTGCAATCCTCGGCGGTGTAAGATGCGCCCCAAAAATTTGGAAGGTGTATCTCACACATACCGATACAGACTATGCCGCCATTTAATTCTTTTTACCCCAAAGGGTGTAGATTGAATAGCGGAATAGAAAATATGATATAAAAAGGTGTATCTCACACGTACAAACACAGACTAGGCCCCGATTACAATTTTTTGTACCCTAAAGGCAGGATGAGGAGTAGGAGGAGTTCGGAACAGGAGGCAAACTGAAGCACCCTGCAATCCTCGGCGGTGGAAGATGCGCCCCAAAAATTTGAAAGGTGTATCTCACACGTACCGATACAGACTATGCCGCAATTTAATTTTTTTTAACCCAAAAGGGTGTATATTGAATAGTGGAATATCTTATAGACCATGTGCCTTCAGACAGCAGCTATCTGGGCCATGAAGTATACCACTAGGGTGTGCCCCTATCCTTAAATAGTTTATTAAATGGAAGGATTGGGAAGCAAGGATTTCGGGCACAAAGATTATATAAAATCGCTTTTATTTGAGAAATCATTTAAAATCATAGAGACATATAGGCAGATAATTATGTATTGAGGACCAAACCAAACCAATAAATGGTCTGTGCTGTAGTATATCCTAATACATGAGATATTGAACAATGGTTTACATACAATTCAAGGTACAAGACAGTTAGTAGTCATATAATTCTCAGAGCTATATACTTAGTATCAGAAGATTCCTGCCGGCGGATACCCGAAAAATGAGGTGTCGGTCAACAGGGTCAACTGAGAGCGTAAACTAGCTTTCACCATACAATATTTGACCTTTGCTCAACATGTTTCGCTTTCTTATGAAAAAGCTTCGTCTGGAGCATATCATTTGACTTGTCTGTACATTATGTAGTAAGGCACATATGTCAATTCCGTAAAAAAATTTTAACGAAGAGGACTGTTATGCGTTTTAGAGAGCTCATATGTTGGCACCTAAGTAATTACATAGCAGTGAGGATAATCACTCTATGTTCAATATCAGACACTGTATAGGAGAGAGCCTATAGAGCATATCTCCTATAGTCATTTAGAAGCCCGTGTCGAGCTTCTCCACAGTCACACACAGTCCTCACCGGATGGGGCACCCCGCTGGGTCTCTTGAACTTATAAAGACATGGGTCACATGCTTCAGATGGCCAATCACAGCTACTAATACATTTGTAGGCATGGCTGGGATGGCTTAAGGCACACCAGGTAAACGCTTGTTGATTGGCTGTTGAAAGCCCGCCATTAAAAGCGCGGCATTACATACAAAACAGGAAATAAAATTACTGAACACGGATTTTAAACCCGAACATACATTAAAGTTTTCGGGTCCGTGTCCGGGTAGCAAAAATCCAATTATCCGGTACGGACCCCGAATAATACAGTCCGTGTTTGCTCAACACTATTTTCTACGTTTACAAAATAATATTAAAAATTATGAAATAATTATTTTGTAATTATTTAAAAAATAATATCTAATTTTAAATAGAGTCGGGGGAGAGTTTTAACCCCAGTTTTTTTTTTTTTTTTTTGTTATCTACTTTCTATTGAGGAGATTTCCTTTAACTTCCTGACCCTTTGCCAAGATAAGAAGTGTAAGGAAATCCCTCCAAAGTGAGGCAATCCCTGGTTGTCAGCAAAGTCACCAGAACTGCTGTTCCCATTAGAAGACCTTCTTTCACTTTCATTCTTAGTGATAACGGTCACCAGGATAAATAGTAGGGGTGAATCCCACTAACAAGGGCAAAGGCAGAAATGAAAACCTGACAGGAATACGAATCTCTTCCAACTCTATCCAAAACTAAAAAAAAAAAAAAAAATCCTTTAGGCTGCATTCACATGTCAGCATATGGATCGCGGAGATCATTACAAATCGCGAGACGCCTGTGCGTTGCCCGTGATTTGCAATAGCACCACAAACACTGAGCGATGTTTCCGCGATTTCTGCCTGCCGAATCGCGGTAACATCGCGCAAAAAAAAAACCGCGGGATGCATTACGCCCAAAAAAGTACAAGAGCTTCTTTGGAGCGTATTGCGTCCCGCAATTTTTTTTGCGCGATGTTACTGCGATTAGGCAGGCGGAAATCACGGCAACATCGCTCAGCGTTTGGGGTGCTATTGCAAATCACGGGCAACGCACAGGCGTCCCGCGATTTGCAATGATCTCCGGATAGCGGGCAGAATCGCGGCGATTCTGCCCGCGATCCATACGCTGACATGTGAATGCAGCCTTAGTTATACTAAGCTGCTCTCTAGGCATAAAAAGAAAATATTTACATTCCACCCCTGCCTTAGCTAATGAACAGTAGGGAGTGATCTAATACAGAGGAATATTTACCCTAATCCACAGTCTCAGATTTGTTTCCAGCCTGTTTCAGTTGCAACGGCCAGTTCCCTGAAGCTGCTTCTCTCGCTGGTCCCCGAGAAGTTTTCTCACCACCCTGAGATTTGTAGATACCCCACTAGAGAAAGATGTGTTTCTGCCTCATTTAGTCTCCCTGCTTAAAAAATGTTGAGATAAATTATCGCCCACATTGTTTTCTTTTTTTTTTGAAAGAAATTTTATTAAATCACCTGCTAGGATACAGAGTGCAGCAGAGATAACAATGACACAACACATTTTACATTTTTCAGGTCAGAAGCCGAGCACAACACAAAGACTCATGACCGACCTAAATGATACAACAAACAGAGAAAGTTACCCAATGACTTAACCATAAACACACTAGAACCCTAGTTGGATGGATCTATGGTTAACTCTTAAACTGTGAGATGTGTATCTGCAATAGAGCAAAGAGGGGACGAGAGAACTGGGAGGGGGGGGGGGGGAAAGGGAGGGGGGGAAGTGGAGCAGGTCAAAAGCATCTGTACCATAACATAATCATACTACCCTGAGTTATTATACACGAAGGTATCAACGGACGAGGTGGTGGCCACCTCCTTAGGTAGTGAATCCAGAAAGTCCTGCCAGGTGTCCGAAAAGCGGGTTGCTGAGGAAGGGAGGTTGAAATCCGTATTGAGCCGATCTTTGACCATGAGACTCAAGAGGTCGCGGTGGACTTGCGCTACAGAGGGGCCCATCGTGGAGATCCAATTGGCGAGTATGACTCCGGGCTATCAACAAGCAAATGAGTATTCACCTGCGTGGGTGTGGGGGAGGACGGTTAGTCCATACCTGGAGCTGTTTGTCCCAGTGTCCGAATATGAGAAGGAGGGGGTCCTTCGGCAGTTGCAGCAGGGTGACCCGTTTGATGAGCGACAACACCTGATCCCAGAAAGTCGCTATGAAAAAGCAAGACCAGAACCTGTGATGGAGGTTCGGGCGGGTGGCTTTGCATTGAGGGCATAGGCCCGTGAGAGGATAATTTGCTTTAGATGTAAACGGGATATACGCCCTATGAAGAATTTTCAACTGTGTTTCTCTCCAAGTCTCGTTAGGAGTCAAGCGTAATGTGCGATTATACCCCTGGAATAGCTTAGTGACAATGTCCTCCACTGGGAAGTCTTTGGCCCAGTTTGCCGCTGAGGAGCCGGCGAAGTGGTAGGATGTTAGTTTATGAAAAGGTTTGTAGATGTCAGAGATGCTATAAGTCCCTGAGTCCAGAAGAGGGTCCAATAACGGGTCTACAAGTCCAGTGTTTGCAGAGGCACCTGAGGAGCGGAGGAAGCTTAGGCACTGCAGGATTGGAAAAACATGAGAGGCAGGCAAATTATAGGTATCCAAGACGTCTCGTGTATCCCGAGGTTTTCCCGTACCGGGGTCACAAAGGTCTGAGAATTTCAACAGGCCCGACCTTTGCCACACATTGTAATAGTCCGAGTGTAGGCCTGGTATAAAAGCTGGGTTGTCCTTTATGGGCAAATATTTGGACATGGACGATGGAAGTCTCAAACGTATCCTAGATTCCCTCCATGCGATCACAGTATTTCTCAAGAGGATGTTATGTTGAAGCTTCGGGGGCATAGTTTTCCATTTAACATGCAACAGTGCAACCAGTGAGTAGGGGGCAGACATGTGTGTTTCCAAGGCATAGTTGGAGTAATAGGAGGAGCCGGAGAGCCAGTCAAGAGATACTCGGAAGAGGCATGACAGATTATACAACCTGATATCGGGGAGGCCAATACCCCCCTCGCCCCTGGGAAGACATAATTTTTTGAAGGAAATGCGAGGCCGTTTGCCGCGCCATATAAAACTAGAAATAGCACGATTCAGTATTTTAATGTCATTGTGTTTAAGCAGTAGCGGGAGCGTTTGCAAAGGGTATAGCAACCGTGCAAAGCTAACCATCTTTACAAGGTGACATCTTCCCAGGAGAGAAAGAGGCAGATCCATCCAACCATCTAACTCACGAGATATCTTCTGAAATAGCGGGGGATAGTTTAAAGTATAGATGGAAGACGGGAGCCTACCTATCCTGACTCCTAAGTATGTGATATGTGAAGTGGCTATAGTGAAGGGAGAGGAGGCTGCCCAGGTGGGTTTGGACGTGCTACCTAAGGGGAGTATTTCACTTTTAGCATAGTTTATCCGTAAACCGGAGCACAGTTTAAATTTATCGAAGATAGAGATAATGGTACGCATGTCAGCTGATGGGTTACTGGTGAAAATCAAAACGTCATCTGCAAACAATGATATGCGTAATTCCCGAGAACCAATTTGAATACCCTGGAGTGGCGCTTTTTCCAATAAGAATCTGGATAGAGGCTCCAGAGCCAAATTGAAGAGCAATGGAGACAGGGGGCAGCCCTGTCTCGTGCCCTTGAACAGGCGGAACTGGTCGGTGAGGGACCCGGCCACCCACAACCTGGCCGCGGGAGAGGCATACATAGCTTCGACAACATGAGTAAATGGTCCCGAAAAGCCAAAGGAGGACATAACCATAGAGAGCCAGTCAAAGCTCACATTGTCGAAAGCCTTCTTCTCGTCCAGGGTGACGATAGCCAGGTCCGTCCCCGAGGAAACCCTAGCCTGGTCCAAGGCCAGAAGCACCTTTCGGAGATTAGAGCCCGCTGATCGCCCCTTGGTAAAGCTGGATTGAGCCGGGTGGATCAAGGACGGCATAATCAGGGCTAGTCGGGATGCTAGAAGTTTGGATAGAATCTTTACGTCCAAATTTAATAGGGAAATAGGCCTGTAAGAGCCGGGTTCCAGGGGGTCTTTACCTTTCTTGGCCAGCAGCTTAATTATGGCCTGGTTGCCCGTGGGGGGATACGAGCCACCCAACCAGATGGCCGAGTATACCTCCAGCAAGCTAGGTCCTATGGTCTCCAAGGCGGTCTTGTAGAATTCGCCTGTGAGGCCATCCCGACCCGGGCTTTATTGGGAGCGAGTTGTTTTATAATGTCCCGAATCTCCTCAAGAGACACCGGTGCATTCAAGGCATCTAGTTGAGCAAGAGAAAGGTTAGGTAGGGAGATATTGTCTAGGAAGAAGCGCGCCTGTTCAACGTCAAAAGGGTCTGGAGAATACAGGGGTGCATAGAAGTCTCTCATTGTCTTTTTAACGTCGGTGGGGGTAGACACAATCTTGCCCGACGGGGCCTGGAGTGAGGCAATGTGTGTGGGAGTGTAAGACGCCCCACACAACCTCGGCAGTAATTTACCTGCCTTGTTCCCAAATTTATGTAGCGTGGCAGAGAAGCATGCACTCTTAATACCTTCCAACTTATCTGCCCAAGTGTCAAAGGCCTGCTTGGCTAGGGACCATCCTTGTTGGTTTGTGGGAGAATCTGCGGACAACAACCGTCTTTGAGCCAGGTGGAGACGCTCACTGGCCTGAAAATAGCTTTTGGATGTGTTTTTCCGATATGCCGAGGCGTATGATATAATTTTGCCACGCAGATAAGCCTTTCCCGCCTCCCAAAACAAATTGGGTTGAGAGGTATGCAGGACATTCGCCTCCGAGTACTCCGCCCATGCCCTAGCCAGGTAGGCCTGAAAGTCCGCATTATTGTATAGGTACCCGGGGAATCTCCACACATTAGTGTCCGCTCGCTTGTCGGGGGGGGGGGGTCTAAGGTCAGGGATTAAAATGGGTCTGAAATTAAAATTTCATGCATCTCTGGATCCTCGATTCTCCTTAGGACGTTGGCCGAGACAAAAAAGTAATCTATCCTAGTAAACACATTGTGAGGGTGCGAATAAAAGGTAAATTCCCTGTCGGCAGGGTGGTGTAGACGCCACACATCTGTGAGGTGGAGAGATTCTACTAACTGAGCTAGAGGACCAGAGGTGGACACATCCGATTTGTTCGTTCTAGGTTTAGACCGAGACTTATCCAAAAGGGGGTCCATAAGGGAGTTGAAATCACCGCCTATAATGTGCGGAACCTGAGGGTATGTGAGCAAGTGAGAGGACAATTCTTTGTAAAAGGACTGGTCCGGGGTGTTGGGAGCATATACATTTGTCAGTAGTATTTCGCTATCATTAATCTTCATGTGCGCTGAGACAAATCTACCGCTAGTGTCGGTGGAGAGGGAAAGGATATTGTAGGAAAGTCTCTTGTGGACCAGGATCAGAACTCCGGCCTTCCGGCCCAGAGCTGCTGATCCCACCACCGTGCCCATCCACAACTTTTTCATCCGGAAAAAATCATCTGAGGACAAATGGGACTCCTGTAGCAATGCAATGTCTGTTTTAAGCCTCTTGAGATGTCTCAATACCTTCATCCTTTTAATAGGGGACCGCAAGCCCCTGACATTCCACGACAAAATCCTCATGGAGGGTCTGTCAGATGAGGGTATGGAGCATGACAATACATCCGCTTACAGATGTAGGCGGCAGGGATGGGTGCGTGAACTATCATATATGTTATGTACATGTACCTAACACTCAGTGAACACTGATACCACAGGGGAGCTGATTTCAACCGTGGAACCGAAGAGGCTGAAGGGGAAGAGGAGGGGACATGAGTGAAGAGATCAGGGGGAGGGAAACGAGGTACAGAAAGGCATCTGGAAAAAAATACATCATGGACTTTTTTCCGAATGCTGTAACTGTGTAAGGCGACTAGTCCCTTGATACGGACGTCAGCAGGTCTATTAACAATACCAACCCAAATCACCTCTGTATAAAAAGAGAAAAAAAGGGAAAAGCAGAGGGGGGTAAGGAACCCTGAACCCCTACTCACAATAGTAGAGGGGAATGCCCGGGTCCTTCACAGTGACAGCATAAAACAGCATTATAACTCATCAGCCATAACAAGTATTTTTATGGGACTATAACCAACAAGTATAGCACAGATTAACAAAACAAAATAGTGCATAGAGAAACGGGTCAGAGGTAACTACCTACAATGCCCGCACCTTTCCGGTGACCACCTGAAATATGCAAAAGCAATGTAGAAGAGAAGATACATTACGTGTCCATAGGGTCTCCTAGGAGGAGGTAAGAATTACAAATGGTGGTCCATGTCATGTCAACGATGCGGTAGAAAGCGCCCTCCGCTAACTGCCTCAGAGTATTTTTGCCTTTTGGGGGATTCTTTACGCGGGCTCCTTGGGTATAGGGAGTGTTGGGCCGAGGTCGGCTTGTTGGACATAGGGTCAGACCCGTCCGTACGGAGTGATCTTATGAAGCCTTCCGCCTCCGAGGGGTCCTGGAATGACAGTTGTTCACCTGAAGGTGCCCGTAGCCGAAGGATAGCTGGGTATGCCAACGTAAATTTGATCTGGGATTGGTGCAGTTGTGAGCACACTGCCTGGAAAGACTTTCGTTTCTTGGCCACTTCAACGGAGTAGTCCGCAAAAATCAGGACTTTTGTACCGTCTATCTGGAAAGATTTGGATTGCCTGAATTTCTGGAGGATCGCCGATTTATCGGCGTAATTCAGGTACTTGGCTATGATCGGGCGCGGGGAAGAGCGTTCTGAGGAGTGTATCCCCATACGATGGGCGCGTTCAACCACGCAGATTCCTTTCAGTCCCAAAGCCTCCGGAATCCTTTTGGAGCACAGGTCAGGGATCGCAGAGGGTGGCACAGTCTCCGGTATCCCAATAAAGCGGAGGTTACTCTGTTTTCCAAATCTTCCACTTTTGGAGCAAGAAATGATTCGTCTTTTCCTGTGCCTGTTCAAATCCATGAGAGCTGTAGATTTCCTCCTCCACATTTGCCACACGATGTTCCACTTCTTGCAGCCCGTGTGAATGGTCGGTGAGCTGCTTTTTGATGTCCTGCATGCCCGCCACCACTGCTGTTTGCACAGCCGCTGTTATGGTGGGGGATAGCAGTGCCACCACAGTCTGCGCTATACGATCTGACTGGGGGTCACCCAGGGTGGGCACTGTGGGAGCTGTGGAAGCTGCTGTGTCCATGCGGGAGGCGTCCGCCTGGTCCGCATTGAAGGCCGAGACCGGGGCCTCGATTTGCGGCAGACCCGGCGGATTGCGCGGGCCGCCTATCTCCAAGAATTTGTCCATGCCTGATATGAGATGGCACCGGGGGATCGCCCGGGGGTGGATGGAGCTGTGGAAGACCCGAGGGATGTGGGTTCGCCGGTATATTTGCCGATTTTTAGTCCGATCGCGGGAGCCGGCGTGGAGGGCGACTACCGCATTCGGCGCCGGAACCGGAAGTCACCCACATTGTTTTCAATTAGTTGGTCAACTCAAAGATATCTAAGAGTTCATTATAAGGGCTAGGTTAACATGAAGTTAGGTCAGCATGAGGTGCTGTATAAATGCACCTCTGTAAAGTGTGGTCTCTAACTCTTGCAGACCCAGCAGGTTTGTGCAAATATATGCATCAACAAACTCTGTTTTTAATCTAAAATGTTGAAATAGTTTAGCTTTTTGTTCTGTTTAACTAGAAATAAGAATGAGTGAAGTTGCACAGGTTGGGTTTGCAAACTGCTTTGTGAACTTTGCTTGTAGTTTACAAACTTCAAGAAAAATTGGTGAACCCCACTCTAGTCTATCGTCAAATATAGTTATGTAATTCTGGCTATTTGTAGGGCTAATAAGCAACCAGTTGTCAAACAAAAGGCATAGGAAGCTGGGTACTGTCATAGGGGACATGTATAAAATGTTGTGCCAGAACTTACCAAGTATCAACAAAAAGAAAGATACTGTAAAGGATGGTTGTTAGGCCCAGTTTCCCAGCTGAGGCCTATTTTCAATGATAGCAGGTCTGAGACCCTAGTAATCACCGCTCATACTCATTAGCTTTTCAGGTTCCTCACTCATTTTTGCCCTCAGGCCATGTCAGGAATCATACACTTACATATTTACCAGAGGCCTCTCTATTCCCACTGGTTCCAGGCTTAGTCCGCAGATGGGCACAATGAACACCTGAGGCTCATGTGACAAAATTGGGGTCCAGGTTGCAGGTGCAAGCAGCCATGGGAGCCATTTCTACTACCGCCAACAGGCCAACCCTTCTCTATTAGGCCCTCACTCATTCCCAGTCAGAAGCATTTATAATCTCCCCAGTCCCCAAGTATTGGCTGTACTGTTACCTTCTTAGAAAGGGTAGACGGCCAGTCCATCATTTATATCAGCAGCACAAACCATGACCTATCAGCTGCATGTACACTTTTCTAAGTCAAACTTGGCTTTCTTGTACTGAACCTCTTTGCATAGTTTTGTGCTTGAAAAACAGTCAATTGCTTCCAAATTGCTTTCCAAAACATAGTTGATGCTGAATATACATTAGAACTTGAACATAACTCATCCCACTGTTACGTGTTACAGGAGGGTGCTGCAGTACTTTTGAAACTGACATGAACATATCCTGCCATAATTTTCAGTTTCTTCCCTGTCTAGGAGCTCAGTTGAGTTCTAAAGGGGGAAAGCACACATGCACACTCTGTGCCCTGCATTTTTGCTCTCCTCTTGCGATTACCTTTCTTAAAAGCCCATCCCTTAAAATATCTTGCTGGGTAACAGGAACCATTCCTCTTAAAGGGGTATATGTCTACCCCCGAAAGAGCCGCTTGGTAATTTGGATTCTCTGTTCTGCACCTCAAGAACAACCTCAGCCCCTTTTTGGCACACTTGGTTGCATAAAAACTGCTGCAAGCACTTATAAGAACACCAGTGTGGATACCTTTAGTGGTAAATTACCTTGATGTATTGGTATAGGTTAGAGTAAATAGTGGTTTTAGCACACTGAAAATGAGCATGCAGTAGGTAGATACAGACAGTTTGCTAGACAATATAATCACTATGCCAAGGTAACTAAGATCAGAGTTCTGTACCACTAGTCAGTCAGCAATAACCAGTGCATCTAACCCTTAACTGCAATATAAAAAACAAAACTAAAACTTTTTTTAGAGTGCTCTCTAGTAGGGTTGAGCGAACCCGGACTGTATTGTTCGGGATCGTACCGGACTTTTGGGTGTTCTGTACCCGGACACGGACCCGAACATTTCACTGTATGATCGGGATACAGTCCGTTGTTCGGTAATTTATTTCATGTTTTGGCGTGGTTTTAATGGCACGGTTTCAACAGCTGCAAGGCAGCCAATCAGCAAGCGTTTAACTAGTGTGCCCTTAGAAGCCATCACAGCCATTCCTACTAATGGCATTGCTGTGATTGGCCAGTGCAGCATGTGACCCAGCCTCTATATAAGCTGGAGTCACGGAGCGCTGCACGTCACTCTGCTCTAACTACTGTAGGGAGAGGTTCCTGATGCTGCTGAGGGAGAGATAGGAGATTATTGTAGGGGCAGGCTGGAGATTGCTTTCAGGGAAAGAATAGGAAGAATCTTCTTTAATCAGACAGCCATCTACATCGATTTTATTGTGTGGGGGTGCAGTGCACAATCTTTTTGCCCTGACCTGAGCCCAGTGAGGAGGAGGGAGAATTTTTTTTTTTTTTATCAGTCTGTTAGGTGGGCAGCGTGTAGCAGCCATGTAATGCAAGCTCAGTGCATATGTATCTGCTTTATCTGGATTTAAAAAAAAAAAAAAAAAAAACTTTTTCCTTCATATTTTACAGTGACATACAGTGTTCATACACAGGCTGTTCCAATCTGCTGTTCAAAAATCAACAATTTAAGGGGAAAAAAAATCTTTTTCAGGTTTTCATTCAAATGGGGTTTTTTTACTCAATAGCGGAATAGAACAACAACAGTATCCAACCTGTTAAGCGTGCGGCGTGTAGCAGCCATGTAATGCAAGCTCAGTGCATATGTGTCTGCTTAATCTGGATTAAAAAAAAAAACAAACATTTTTTCCTTCATATTTTACAATGAAATACACTGTTCAGACACTGCTGTTCCAATCTGCTATTCAAAAATCAACAAGTTAAAAGGAAAAAAAAAATTCACAGGTTTTCATTCAAATTTTTTTTTTTTTACTCAATAGCAGAATAGAACAACAACGGTATCCAACCTGCTAGGTGTGCGGCGTGTAGCAGCCATGTAATGCAAGCTCAGTGCATATGTGTCTGCTTAACCACTTGCCTACAGTGCACTTTCACCCCCTTCCTGCCCAGACCGATTTTCAGCTTTCAGCGCTCTCACACTTTGACTGAGAATTACTCAGTCATGCAACACTGTACCCATACAAAAATTGTGTCCTTTTTTTCACACAAATAGAGCTTTCTTTTGATGGTATTTGATCAATACTGGGTTTTTTATTTTTTGTGCTATAAATAAAAAAAGACTGAAAATATTGTGAAAAAACGCATTTTTCTTTGTTTCTGTCATAAAATTTTGCAAATTAGTAATTTTTCTTCACAAATTTTGGCCAAAATTTATACTGCTACTTATCTTTGGTAAAAATAACCCAAGTAAGTGTATATTATTTGGTCTTTGTGAAAGTTATAGAGTCCACAAGCTATGGTGCGAATCATTGAAAATTGATCACACTTGATCACACCTGATGTACTGAAGGCCTATCTCATTTCTTGAGACACTAAAAAGTCAGGAAAGTACAAATACCCCCCAAATGACCCCTTTTTGGAAAGTAGACATTCCAAGGTATTTAATAAGGGGCATGGTGAGTTTTTTGAAGTTGTAATTTTTTCCCACAATGCTTTGCAAAATGAAGATTTTGTTTTTTTTTTTTTTTTTTTTTTACAAATTGCCGTATTAACAGGTTATTTCTCTCACACAGCACATGTATACTTGCAACTACACCCCAAAACACATTCTACTACTCCTCCTGAGTATGGAGATACCACATGTGTGAGACTTTTTCACAGCCTGGCCACATACAGAGGCCTAGCATCCAAGTAGCCCCGTCCGGCATTCTAGGAGCACAAATTACACATATAATTTCCTGACAGCCTATCGCACTTTTGAAGGCCCTGGAGCACCAGGACAATGGAAACCCCCATAAAATTACCCCATTTTGGAAAGCAAACAGCCCAACGTATAATTTTTGAGGCATAATGAGTCTTTTGAATATGTCATTTTTTTCCACAAGTTTTTGGAAAAGGTGGAAAGAAAATGAAAACACATTTTTTTTACACAAAGCTGTCCATTTATGCAATATTTCTAACACATAGCATGTACATAGCAAAAATTGCACCCCAAAATACATTCTGCTATTCCTCCTGAGTATGGCGATACCACATGTGTAACACTTTTTCACAGCCTGGCCACATACATAGGCCTAACATCCAAGTAGCGCTTTACACAAAGTTGTCCATTTATCCACTTTAAGACTGGGCCTATTTTTGACACTTGGTGTTTACAAACTAAAATCATTTTTTTTTGCTAGAAAACTACTTAGAACCCCCAAACATTATATATTTTTTTTTAGCAGAGACCCTAGAGAATAAAATGGAGATCGTTGCAATATTTTTTATCACACCATATTTGCGCAGCAGTCTTCCAAATGCGATTTTTTTGAAAAAAAATTCACTTTTTTTAACTAAAACATAAGAAAACAGTAAATTTAGCACATTTTTTTTCCATAATATGAAAGATAATGTTACGCCGAGTAATTAGATACCCAACATGTCATGCTTCAAAATTGTGCATGCTCACAGAATGGCGCCAAACATTGGTACTTAAAAATCCCCATAGGCAACATTTTAAAAATTTCTGCAGGTTACTAGCTTAGAGTTACAGAGGAGGTCTATGACTCAAATTATTGCTCTCGCTCTAACGATCGCGGCGATACCTCACATGTATGGTTTGAACACCGTTTACATATGTGGGCGGGACTTGCGTATGCGTTTGCTTCTGCGCGCGAGCTAACGGAGGCAGGGCGCTTTAATTTTTTTTTTTTTTTTTTTTTCCTATTTATTTTATTTATTATTTTTTTATTTTTACACAGTTTAAAAAAAAAAAATGTTTTGATCATTTTTATTGCTATTACAAGGAATGTAAACATCCCTTGTAATAGAAATAGGCATGACAGGTCCTCTTTATTGTGAGATCTGGGGTCAAAAAGACCTCACACCTCACAACTACACTAAAAAAGAAAAAAAAAAAAAAAAATTGTTGAAAGAGGAAAAAAAAAAAAAGCAAAAAAAAAAGCGGCCCTTTAAACCGGTTGCTAGGCAACGTCTTTTGACGTAGCTCCGGTCCTCCAAGACCATAGAGTTGAGTGAGGGCCATCTTGCCCTCACTCGACTTCCTGTCTCTGAGGATCCGGGACCGGATAGTTTTCCCCGCTGCCGGCGGGTCCGGTAAGCTGGGAAAACGTCTGGGACGCGGCAGGAGGGGGGGGGCGCACCTCTTCCCCTGCACCGTAAGGGTAATTCCGCGGCGAATCCGCCACTGGGACCACCCTTATCTGAAAGCCGACCGCCCGCCGTTTCAAAAAATACCGGGGTTATGGGGGCTATCTGCTGCCTTAACCCCAGTATTTAGCTTTTAATGGCCGACGCATATAGTCGTTAGGCGGTCAGTAAGTGATTGCATGCATATGGCAAACAGGTGACGATGACTGATGGGGTGACAGGTGACGATGACTGATGGGGTGACAGGTGACGATGACTGATGGGGTGACAGGTGACGATGACTGATGGGGTGACAGGTGATGATGATTGATGAGGTGACAGGTGACGATGATTGATGAGGTGACAAGTGACGATGATTGATGGGGTGACAAATGACAATCACTGACGGGGTGACATGTGACGATGATTGATGGGGTGACAAGTGACGATCACTGATGGGGTGTCAAATGATGATGATTGATAGGGTGACAGATGACGGTGACTGATGGGGTGACAGGTGACGATGTTTGATGGGGTGACAGGTGACGGTGATTGATGGGGTGACAGGTGACGGGCGATGGTCACTGATGGGTGACAGGTGACGGGCGATGGTGCACGGCGGTACTGATGGCAGTCTCTGGTGACCGGTGAATTTTAGGCTATGTTCACATGTGAGCGTAGCGATCACGGGCAGAATCACTGCGATTCTGCCCGTGATCCAGAAATCATTGCAAATCGCTGGACGCCTGTGCGTTGCCCGTGATTTGCAATAGCACCCCAAACGCTGTGCGATGTTGCAGCGATTTCCGCCTGCCGAATCGAGGTAACATCACGCAAACAACGCATGACGCCCCAAAGAAACTCTTGTACCTTTTTTGGGCATCATGCGATGTTTGCGCGATGTTACCACGATTCGGCAGGCGGAAATGGCGGCAACATCGCACAGCGTTTGGGGTGCTATTGCAAATCACGGGCAACGCACAGGCGTCCCGCAATTTGCAATGATTTCCGGATCGCGGGCAGAATCGCGGTTATTCTGCCTGCGATCGCTACTCTCACATGTGAGCGTAGCCTTATGGGTGTCAATTTCTGGGCACTGATGAGGTGACTGTTGGGTGACAGGGGACATTGGGGGGGGCTGAGGACTGTGTGTGGGGGACCTTTATTTGTGTGCTTTTTACTTTTTACAGGGGTACAGAGCAGTAACTCACTGTTTCTAGCTCTTCTCCCCTCACACTGGAAGCTGTATGAGGAGAGAAGAGCTAGTAACACTGAGTTACTGCTCTTTGTTTACATTTTGTGATCGGCTGTGAATGGATTCACAGCCGATCACATAGTAAACAGTCACTGTCAGTGACTGTTTACTACCGCCGGTGACAGCTGTGTTCCTACGGAACACAGTGCCACCGACATGACCGCGCTGCGCGCTCCCGATCGCGCATGCGCGGTCATCTCCCGGGCGCCTCCATTGTGATCGGCTGTGTCATTGGAACACAGCCGATCACGTGGGAAACAGCCATGCCTATTGGCTGTTTCCCCCCTGCCGGTGACCGGCTGTGTCCCGGGGACACGCCGACACCGGCAGTGCACGGCGGCGCGCCCGCGATCGCGCGCCTGCCGTGCATTTACTGGGTCACATCATATGACGTCCGCCCAGGATAATAGCCGCACCGTCCCGCCGTCATATGACGGCGGGCGGGCGGTAAGTGGTTAATCTGGATTTAAAAAAAAAAAAAAAAAAGTTTTTCCTTCATATTTTACAGTGACATACACTGTTTAGACACTGCTGTTCCAATCTGCTATTCAAAAATCAACAATTTAAGGGGAAAATAAAAAAATTTCATTCATACGTTACTGTGAGATACACCCTTTGGATACTGTTGTTCTATTCCGCTATTCAATAAACACCCATTTAGGGGAAAGAAAGATATTAAATTGCGGCCTAGTCTATATCTGTATGTGTGAGATATACCCTTTGGATACTGTTGTTCTATTCTGCTATTCAATAAACACCCATTTAGGGGAAAGAAAGATATTAAATTGCGGCCTAGTCTATATCTGTATGTGTGAGATACACCCTTTGGATACTGTTGTTCTATTCTGCTATTCAATAAACACCCATTTAGGGGAAAGAAAGGTATTAAATTGCGGCCTAGTCTATATCTGTATGTGTGAGATACACCCTTTGGATACTGTTGTTCTATTCTGCTATTCAATAAACACCCATTTAGGGGAAAATTTATAATTTTGCAGCATTTGCTGATTATGTTACTGTGAGATACACCCTTTAAATTTGTTTGGCGCATCTACTTCCACCACCGAGGATTGCAGGGCGCTTCAGTTTGACTCCTGTTGCTAACTCCTCCTACTCCACTTCCTCATCCTCATCCACTACCGCCTCCGCATCCGGAGCAGTGATCATTTCCAAGGCTTTCAGGGCAGTCATTAACAAGTGGCTCCGAGGGTGGGTTCCTGCACCCATAAACGCCAGGTACACAATTGTCCACATTGGGCACAAGTTTATATATTGTATTTTATATTTCATATTTGTTTTCACCATATAATCAATTAGTAATAATTGATAATCACATATATTTATTCACCAAATATGAGTTCACACACACTTTATAAACTTATTTTATGCTCATTCCTTGAGATAAAATTTAAATAACTAATCTTAATATTAATTATAATATTAATTAATTTATTATACACTAATTTATAAATATCCCACAATGATCACATTCACCTAGTAATTCACATGTTTAGAATATATGTATTACGTTTATATTATGTAACTATCAACACACTAAAGGAGAAATCCTCAGCACATAGCACTTTAACATAGATATTATTTTGCAGATAAATGCACAATGATCCTAATGTGGTTTAAATAACACATATTATACGTATGATATGCTATTTGGAACAATAAATACATAAATAGCATAGGCTGCCATTTCCATGGCAACACACAGCGGAACATCGAGAGATGCATCCGGTGTACACAAGAAATGTCAATAGAGGGGAGGACCGAAGGGAGGAAATGACCTCCGCACGGCCTATTTATACCTGACTTCCGCAACGTGCGTACAACTTCCGAAGACGTCACATTCTGACGAAACGCGTCAAGTTGGCACGCACGTAGCCTCGCTCCTTAGTCCGCTGGTGGAACGCACGCCGCAGACCGCACTTCCGGGTCCGGCGAAAACCTCCGTTACACATGGAAAGGAACCAACCGTGAGGCTGGGGCTTACACCGGTGAGGACAGGAGCTTTTTTACACCTTTACCCGTTTTGAAGGACTGTCGTTTCAGAGTTTTGTTGGATTGTTTTATTTGAAAGCTTGAAGTGGGGAGTTTTTTATTTGGAGTGCTTATCCATTCCGGAATGTTTTTATAAGGAACTTGCAGTGTTTTTACTGGTTTTTATGTGGATAAATAAAAGGAGTTTTAACACTCTACATGAGGAGAAGTCCTTCTGTTTTTTATCCTTCAATATCGAGCCACTAAGCACTTGGGGAAGAGGAGTTCCGTGCCAGCCATCCCGCTGGGAGACAAGCACATCTTGAGGACCCTTAGTTGGGAGCCATTCCTACCCTGAGGACCCTAGCGGAAGTTAGGAGCCGAGAGGCACAAAGATTAAGCTTGTTCGATCCCTGTCGGCGTACGCCTTCAGGGATCCATTCCATCTGGTAATTGAGCCTTCTTACCATTTGAGCACACAAGGTGATCGGCGAAGGGACGCAGCACAGTCACTTTAATACAGAGACTTTCAACACTACTGCACTTTTTTCCCTCTACGCTAGAAGTTTTTTAGAAGATTTTTAGCAACCTGTATTTTTATCCCTATTGTAATTATTATACCTATCACATTGATTACCATGATATAATGTGTTAAGGCAACTTTTACATTATGCACCAGATTTTTTATTGATTTTATACTGAGTAGCCGGTTCTTATGCATGGTTTTATATATGGTTTTACATAGGGCTTTGTCACAAAGTTTATACATTGGGACTACTGAACACAAGAGTCCCTATAGTGGTACAGCGCAGTTTTTTCTAAATTCACTACTATTGTTATAACTATCTATAGTTATATGAACGTGCAGCTTATCACAATATACATACCGTTGGCGTGAAGTTATCCATTTACTACACACAATTGTCCAAAAAGGGCACAGTTCAGGAGGATGATGAGGTGGAGGATGAGGAGGAGGAACCATGTTCACAGCAGGGTGGCACCCAGATAACTGATAGCAACAGATACTACACTTGATCTTAGCCAAAAGGTCGAGAAGCGATGCTGGTGGCATTCCCACCTGACAGCGGGGGCACAGTGGAAGCACAAGGCAAAGGCAGACAAGGAGGTCGCCAACGCAGCCAGGGCACCGCCAGCACCTCAG
Source organism: Pelophylax lessonae (assembly GCF_965119305.1). Classification (NCBI taxonomy): domain Eukaryota; kingdom Metazoa; phylum Chordata; class Amphibia; order Anura; family Ranidae; genus Pelophylax; species Pelophylax lessonae. The sequence continues at coordinate 185,850,245 of NC_138769.1, forward strand.
AAGGCAGGGTTAGCATGTATGAAATGTGGAAAAGCTTTGTCGGCACGCCATAACAACCTGGACCACTAGCTGTTTTTTTTTTTAAAGCCCGTGGTGTGTGAACACACTCAGACTATCACCCGGTGGGTGCATTAAAAAGTGCACACCAAGAAAGTGAAACACAAAAAGTGCACAGGGTGTACACATGGTCCCTGACCCTGATCTCCCGGGGCGCAAGGCTCCTGACAGGGACTGGGGTACTTAGACTGGCTAACCTGGCCGAAACCAGGCAGCCCCATTCTTTAGGAGGTCTGATGAAACAGACCACCCCAAGTTCTAGGTGGGGCTCTCCCGAAGAGAGACCCCATGAGAGAGGGCGAACCAAGTCAGAAGGCCATATCCACCCCCTTCCAAGACATTCGGGGACAGGCCCAAGGACCTACATCCTACTAATCACGCTGTGCAAAATAAAGTGTACCGCCACAATAAAAAACACAAAACGTGAGGGACACAACACATAAAAGTGGGGAAAGGGATAGTGAAGAAGTGCAAGGTTAGTGCCACATTGCAATACTATGGCAGGCCCTTCGGCCAGGAATAAAAAATTCCTCTGGTCCTCCTGACCAAAAGGCCTGGCCCTAGAGGCAGGTGTGAAAAACGTGTGTAGGAAGTGCAGTGTCCTTGGTGCCATACTCATAGTGTTGCTATCCACCGTGAATTATGGCACCCCTGGACTGCCACTCCAGGGGAACATACACCACAGGCTTTTCAGAATCCTGGTCCCTGGCAAGACCAGTGCAGCCCCGTCGCTACCAGAAGGCCTCAGAACTTAGACAGCTTTGGGAGAGCCCGGCCCACAACCAGGGACACATACCTTTTCCAAGGCCAAACTCAACCCAGAAGGGGGAAAATAGCCCCCCCGCCGCCATCACCGTTCCTTTCCATATACCATATACAGTTCCTTACCGTTCCTTACGCACTATACACGTACTGAATGACGGGTCTGCCCCCTTCAACTTCTGGGTCTCCAAATTGGGCACATGGCCTTAGCTTGCCCTTTACGCCTTGGAGGTACTGGCCTGCCCTGCAGCCAGTGTATTATCTGAACGTGTATTTAGCATGGCAGGGGGTGTTATCACAGACAAGCGCAGCCACCTGTCCAGAGCCAGTGTGGACAAGCTCATGTTCATTAAAATGAACCAGGCATGGATCCCACAGGACTTGTCCGTACCTTGTGCAGAATAGACATGTATACCGGCCTTACCCAGCCATTGTTGTATTTTTGATCTTTCTCACTCTTTTGTGGTGTACCCTAATTTAAAAACAAATTTAAAATTAAAACCAAAAACCAGTGTTGGCTACCTCGTCCTCCTCCACCGACACTTCCACCTAGACCGCCACATCCACCGCCACCTAAACCTCCTACTCCATATGGGCCTCATCCTCCTAGATCAAGATGATTATTTTTTATTTTCATGTTTTTTTATGTTATTTTAAGTTATTTCCCTATCCACATTTGTTTGCAGAGCACTTGTCATGCTCTTAAGAAGGTTCTGCTGCCATTTGCAGCCCTCTAGCCATTTCCATGTTTTTTTAGAGCCATTTTAGTGCTCAAAGTTCGGGTCACTATTGACTTCAATGGGGTTCGGGATCGGGGGTTAAGTTCGGGTCACGAACCCGGACTTTTTTTTCAAGTTCGGCCGGACCCGCTGAACCCGGACATCCAAGTGTTCGATCAACTCTACTTTCTAGGAAAATGGCTATTTTATAGTGTAATGTTCCCTGAGAGGTACCTCTTAGCATAATCAATAGGTAAAGGTCTCTGTGTAGCAACTGTAAAGAGGCAGTCTTAAGCTCTAACTCTTCAGCTGGCGAGCACTAGGCCCCAGTTGCACCATTGGTCAGGGGCGGACTGAGAACCCTCAGGGCCCCCGGGCAAAATAAATTAAGGGCCCCCTTCCAGGCCCCACCCATGTTCCGCCTCCAGCCAACCATTGCCCCGTCTCTAGCCACACCCACATTCTGCCTCCATCACACCCACACCCCGCCACCAGAAGAAGGGGAGGAGAGTGGACGTGTGTGTCTGCTCTTCTCCCTCCCCTCTATCTGGCGGCACCTGCTATGCCAGGCCCAGACGTAGGAGATGGGCAAGCAGCGCTCAGGATACATAGTTGAGGGAGAGGGCACTATAATGAGGTGCAGTGTTGCCAACCCCCTGAGTGAAATTTACTGAGAGGGTGTCCAAAATTTACAAGACAGAGCCACATGGAATTTACTAACAGACCCACATTTTTTTTACAGACACTTCAAAAAATTACATAAAATGGCTAATTTCAGTGCAAAACAGTGCAAATATCAATATTTAAGCTATATATTGTGTTAATCGCATATGTTACTGGTGTGATTAGCAATGTGTTTTAGGTATAAAAAAAAAAAAGCTAGAAACATATTTCTCCATTTATATGAAGGTCAGGTTAATAAAACCCAACACAGGGTTTTCCTTTACAGTGTAAGTGGGAACTCTGCGGACCCTGAAGTAAAAGAGAACATTGTGGACCCTGATGTAAAGGAGAACTCTAAGGACTCTGATGTAAGAGGCTTTGTTGTGGATTCTGGTGTAAAGGGAAACTCTTATGTAAAAGAGTCTCTGGTCACCACAGCCCCTTTTACACAAGAGTCCATAGAGCTCCACCTTACATTCCTGTCCACAGAGATTGCATACAATGTACAATAGATGGTCAGAGACTGCAGACATGGCACAAGAGATGGTCAGTGACTGCATACATGGCAAAAAGAGATGGTCGGAAACGGCATATATGGCAGAAGAGACGATCAGAGACTGCATACATGGCACAACAGATGATCAGAAACTGCAGACATGGCACAAGGGATGGCCAGAGACTGCATACATGGCACAACAGATAATCAGAGACTGCAGACATGGCACAAGGGATGGTCAGAGACTGCATGCATGGCCCAAGAGATGGTCAGGGACTGCAAACATGGAACAAGAGACGGTCAGTGACTGCATACATGGCACAAGGGACGGTCAGAGACTGTGGGCATGGCACAAGGGGTGGTCAGAGACTGCGGGCATGGCACAAGGGGTGGTCAGAGACTGCAGGCATGGCATAAGGGGTGGTCAGAGACTGCGGGCATGGCACAAGGGGGGGTCAAAGACTGCGGGCATGGCACAAGGGGCAGACAGAGACTGTGGGCATGGCACAAAGGGTGGTCAGAGACTGAGGGCATGGCACAAGGGGCAGACAGACTGCAGGCATGGCACAAGGGATGGTTTGAGACTGCCGGCATGGCATAAGGGGTGGTCAGAGACTGCGGGCATGGCACAAGGGGTGGTCAGAGACTGCGGGCATGGCACAATGGGTGGTCAGAGACTGCGGGCATGGCACACGGGGTGGTCAGAGACTGCAGACATGGCACAAGGGGCAGTCAGAGACTGCAGGCACGGCACAATGGGCAGTCAGAGACTGCGGGCATGGCACAATGGGTGGTCAGAGACTGCGGGCATGGCACAGGGGGTGGTAGGCCTGCCGGCATGGCACAATGGGTGGTCAGAGACTTCGGGTATGGCACAAGGGGGGTCAAAGACTGCGGGCATGGCACAAGGGGCAGACAGAGACTGCGGGCATGGCACAAGGGGTGGTCAGAAACTGTGGGCATGGCACAAGGGACTGTCAGAGAGTGCGGGCATGGCACAATGGGTGGTCAGAGACTGCGGGCATGGCACAGGGGGTGGTCAGAGACTTCGGGCATGGCACAAGGGGCAGTTGGAGACTGTGGGCATGGCACAATGGGTGGCCAGAGACTGCGGGCATGGCACAATGGGTGGTCAGAGACTGCAGGCATGGCACAGGGGGTGGTCAGAGACTGCGGGCATGGCACAATGGGTGGTCAGAGACTGCAGGCATGGCACAATGGGTGATCAGAGACTGCGGGAATGGCACAAGGGGCGGGCAGAGAGGGTGGACAGAGACTGCGGGCATGGCACAAGGGGAAGTCAGAGACTGTGGGCATGGCACAAGGGGCGGCTGGTACAATAATATTCACAGCCAGATTCTGACAGCATAAAGATGAAAGCAGTTTGTATGCCCTACCTTCCAGAGATGGTATGGAGAATACTTCATCTGTGGTGGTACCAGTGCCACTGCACCCCTCCCCCCTGGTCTCACTCGTCTCCAGGCTCCTCTCCCTCATATTCAGGCTCCTCCCCCTTGTCTCACATGACCCCTCACCCCTAGGCCCCTCCCACTTGTCTAGATTGGCTTCAGGCTCTTCCCCGGACTCCCCCTCAACTCACATGCCCTCCAGTTCAGCGGCGATTGTCTCTCTGTGCTGTTGAACTGGATGCGTTCCTGTCCCTCTCTCTGCCACCAGATGGAAGGAGGGATATTTTTTTTCCAGGGTCCAGTGATCCATGCCTTGACGGCTGAAGAGAGGGGGCGGAGTCTTCTAGCTTAGGCTGCCTCTCTGCCCTGCATCTGGTGCAGGAGGGAAGTAGGCAGCGCCGGACCCCTCCTCCCACTAAAGTAGCGCTGGCTGCCGAGCCCCTCCCCTCTTCCCACTTACGAAGCCCCCATAGCCCGATGTTATCTCTTAGAGACAACATCGGGTGAATTCATTCTGTACTGGGCGGCGGACCCCCTAACCGGCCGGGCCCTCGGACCACCTCCGAAATGCCCGACCGCTCATTCCCCCCCCCCCTGCCATTGAGACCTGTTTTCTGATTGGCCGAAAGGCGAAAAATTGCCATAGGCCAAGGAGGAGGAGGGAGACGCGGAGGATTGAGGAGAAGCCGCCGCTGCATCAGGTAAGTGCACGCTGGTCTCTCTGCATGCTGTGCTAACTCTGCATTTAAGGGGGCACGCTATGGTCACTCTACATTTAAGGGGGCACACTGTGGGCACTCTGAATTGAAAGGGGGCACGCTGCGGGCACTTTGCATTGAAAGGGGGCACGCTGTGGTCAGTCTGCATTGAAAGAGGGGCACGCTGTGGTCACTCTGCATTGAAAGAGGGGCACGCTGTGGTCACTCTGCATTGAAAGGGGGCATGCTGTGGGCACTCTGCATTGAAAGGGGGCACGCTGTGGGCACTCTGCATTGAAAGGGGGCACGCTGTGGGCACTCTGCATTGAAAGGGGGCACGCTGTGGGCACTCTGCATTTAAGGGGGCACGCTGTGGGCACTCTGCATTTAAGGGGGCACGCTGTGGGCACTCTGCATTTAAGGGGGCACGCTGTGGGCACTCTGCATTTAAGGGGGCATGCTGTGGGCACTCTGGCGAGGGCGTGTTTAGGGGCGGAGCAGGATAAGGTTTGGGTGGGGCAACAAGTGGCGAATAACTCTTAAGGCCTGGCTAGTAGCTCATGACTTGAAATTTTGAGCCCTGTATGTATGTATGTATGTATGTATGTATGTATATATATATATATATATATATATATATATATATATATATATATATATATATATGTGTATGGATGTATGTATGTATATGTGTGTGTATTTAGTTTTAATGGTTCAAATGTCAGGCAAAATGGTCGGCCCTCACGCATGTTAACTTCATCAAATCTGGCCCTCTTTGAAAAAAGTTTGGACACCACTGTTGTAAGAAAAGGCTATTGCTGCCTTTTGATACATCTGATTCTACCCAGCACTACATTTTTTTTACCTATTTTTTTTTTTTTTACATCCACCTTGGATAATCGAACAATAGAGATGGATGAACATCGGCCGGGGCGGTTCGCGAACGTCAGCCGCAAATTTTCTCAAAAGTCCACGAACCGCAAGTTTGCGGCGGGCTCCATTGACTTTAACGGGAGGCGAACTTTAAAAACCTTTAGGTCATATTTGCAGCCACAAAAGATGTACTAGGTGTGCACAAATAGTCCCAGCACATGGACAATGTCATAACAGAAGTATTGCAATTGGAAAATTTTTTTTTTTTTTCATAAATCAGCCAGAACTGACAGCAGCCAATAAATACATTGTCTATAGGATAAAGCAGTAAGTGTTGGCCATTCCAGGCCCCAAAAATTAGCCCACATGCGTTTACCTGACAGCTAAGAATGTAGTATTCTGTGGCTGAAGGTACATTAGGCATTCACAGGATACAGAAGTAAGTGTTGGCCATAAAAGGCCCCAAAAATTAGCCCACATGGGTTTAACTGACAGCAAAGAACGTAGTTTATTTGATAGCTAGAGGTACATTAGGCATTCACACAGTATACAGAAGTGTCGGCCTTTATAGGCTCCAAAAATTAGCTCACATGGGTTTACCCGACAGCTTAGTACGTAGTATTCTGTGGCTGAATGTACATTAGGCATTCACAGGATACAAAAGTAAGTGTCAGCCATTTCAGGCCCCAAAAATTAGCCCACATGGGTTTACCTGACAGCTAAGAACGTAGTATTCTGTGGCTGAAGGTACATTAGGCATACACATGATAAAGAAGTGTCGGCCAGTATAGGCACCAAAAATTAGTCCACATGGGTTTAACTGACCGCAAAGAATGTAGTGTATTTGATGGCTGGAGGTACATTAGGCATTCACACAGGATACAGAAGTACTGTAAGTGTCGGCCTGCATAGGCCCCAAAAATTATCCCACATGGGTTTACCTGACAGGTAAGAACGTAGTATTTGGTGGCTGAAGGTACATTACGCATTCACAGAAAAAATAATTGTCGGCCCTGAAAGGCCCCAAAAAATTTGCCATTCAATGGACATGAAATGCCTTTTATGCCACTGTATGTAGCGAAGCCAAGGACCAGGAATTGCTGTGGGTGCATGGCGGTCTGGCGGATATTTGTGGCCTGGCATGATGAATTTCAATGAAACATGGTCTACTGGTCACATGTGTTGAATTCCTCAGAGATCCATGCCTCATTCATTTTTATAAATGTGAGGTAGTCTACACTGTCATGAGCTAGGCGAGTGCGCTTATCGGTCACGATCCCCCCTGCTGCGCTGAACGTCCTTTCGGACAGGACACTGGATGGGGGGCAAGCCAACATTTCCATTGCAAATTGTGCAAGCTCTGGCCAGAGGTCAAGCCTGCCCACCCAGTAGTCCAGGGGTTCATCACTCCTCAGAGTGTCCACATCGGCCGTTAACCCGATGTGGTCGGACACCTGTTGGTCTAGGCGTTCCCTCATGCTGGATCCGGAGTACAGCTGTCCAGTTGACGTCCCTCTGACGAAACGCGTAGGGCGGAGTTTTGCTACGTACTACGTCACTTCCGGTTGTCGGCCGTGGAACGCGGAAGCATCCCGGCGCGCACCGACTGCATTCTGATCCCGATCATCGCAAACCTACCAGTGAGTGTACTGCGCTTTCTTTACATATTGTATGGATTTACTACTCATTATGGGGCCTTCTCTCGTTGTGAGCATTTAGGGCACAAGTGCCGGCTCGGAGCTGCTCCTTCGTCACGGAGAAGAGACCCCCATCCATATTGCTGCACAGGTTGTATTGCAAAACGCCACCTAGTGGCTTTTTCTACGTATCTTTTTAGCAGCACTCATTCACTTTTTTTCATATACTGCTGCATGAGCTCTTAATGGAAACGCCACCTAGTGGACAAGTATAATTTCACTCAGCAGCAAGTATTTATATTTATTTATCATTTTTTATATCACATGTGGGGCACATATATCAGGAAATTCTATACCTGATAAACACACTTGTGGTTAGTGGGTTTACTCCCCTTCTCTTTTCTTTTTTTCCTTTTTTTTCTTTTATGTTCACTATTATTGTATATGGTTATTTTGTACACCTATCACCGTATTGGTTGTTTTTATTTTGTATTTCATTAAACACATTGGTTATGTAATATTTATTTTATCTAGGAGTTCATTCACTATACATTGGTGACACTCTGATATTTGTGTGGTTTTACTTCACACTATAAGGTAGCGCCGATACCAATTATCACATTCTTTTATTGCACAGCTGTCGATGGTTCGGGCTGAAAGAAGGATCTCATTTGAAGTGACCAAGACATCTTGAAACCGCCCTCTTCTTTCAGGCACTGTTGGATTGCTACCCGCAACTGTTTCTGTGTGACTGGAAATTCCTCTGCCAGTGCACGCAAAAGCAGAATGCAGCATTTCCCGCAGCAAGGCCTGGAAGTGCTGCATTCTGACCGCCCTCTGTGATTGTTGTAACATTTCCGCCATTTTTTGTTTGTACCGGGGGTCTAAGTACGTTGCCACCCAGTACTGGTCCTTGGCCTTTATGCTTTTTATACGGGGGTCCCCCTTAAAACACTGGAGCATGAAGGCCCCCATTCGCACTAAACTGGAAGTGGTGTAGTGGCCTGCTTCCAGCTCATCATCCAGGATAATGTCGTCCTCATTCTCCTCCCCCCATCCACGGATAACACCAGGGATCCCAGAAAGGTTTAAAGCATGCTCTTCTTACTCCTCCTCATCCCCCCGGCACCATCCTCCTCTGACTCCTCTTCCGACTCCTGTTGTTGACTTGTCTCAGATGGGAGTAGCATCCACTGGGAATTCATCCAACATTGCGAATTTCTCATCTTCCTGCTCCTCGACGGCTTGATAAATGACACGACGCAATGCTCGCTCCAGAAAGAAGGCGTAAGGTACGATGTCACTAATGGCGCCCTGGCCGTGACTGACAAGTTTGGTGATCCCATCGAATGGCCGCAGAAGTCTGCATGCGTTCTGCATGAGCAGCCACTGGCGAGGTGAAAAAAACCCAAGCTCCCCAGAACCTGTCCTGCCGCAGAGTTCGTACAGGTAGTCGTTAACTGCATGTTTCTGCTGGAGCAGCCTATCAAGCATATGCAACGTTGAGTTCCATCGCGTCGGACAGTCACAAATAAGACGCCTGACGGGCAGGTTGTGTCGCCGCTGAATGTCAGCAAGCCGAGCCATGGCTGTGTAAGATCTTTTGAAATTGCCCGAGATTTTCCTGGCCTGCCGCAAGACGTCCTGGACCATAGGGTATTTGGCAACGAATCGCTGCACGACCAAGTTCAGGACATGTGCCATGCATGGCATGTGTGTTATTTTGCCCTGTTTCAGCACGATCAGCAGATTGGCACCGTTGTCGCACACTTTACCAACTGTCAAATTGTGTGGTGTCAGCCACTGATCTGCCTGTGAACGCAAAGCTGAAAGGAGTGCAGGACCAGTGTGGCTCTTGGCTTCCAGGCACAACAGACGCAGCGCAGCATGGCAACGTCTCACCTGGCATGTGAAATAGGTTCTGGGGATCTTGGGCGGCGCAGCGGAAGAGACGGTAGCAGCGGAAGAGGAGTAAGAGGAGGCAGGCCTGCATGCAATCCATGGCGGTACAACCAAATCTACACGGTGCCACGGGTTACATGCTTGATGGCCATCAGAAGGTTCACCCAGTGGGCAGTAAAAGTGATATACCTTCCCTGCCCGTGTTTGCTAGACCATGTGTCTGTGGTCAGATGTATCTTGGCACCAACACTGTGTGCCAGAGATATATTCACTTGCCGCTGAACATGGCCATACAGCTCTGGAATGCCCTTCTGCGAGAAATATTTCCTGCCTGGGACCTTCCATTGTGGTGTTCCAATGGCCACAAATTTACGAAAGGCCTCCGAGTCCACCAGTTGATATGGCAGTAGTTGGCGGGCTATCAGTTCCGACAAGCCAGCAGTCAAACGTTGAGCAAGAGGGTTATCCGGCGTCATCATTTTTTTACGCTCCAACATTTGGGCCACAGAAGCCTGCCTTTTTCCAGAACAACGTGACGACGGCATGATGGAAGGTGGAGTGGAGGACAATTGTGAGGAGAGAGGAGAAGGAGAAGGAGAAGAGGCTGGACGGTGAGAGCCTGGAGTGTGGCTTTGTGGGTTCTGACGGTTTTGCTCTCACTGGGCTCAGTGATGAGAGTTCAGGTGCCTTCTTAAGGCGGTTGTCCCTAGGTGAGTGTTGGGCTTACCGCGACTTATGCGTTGACTGCAAAGGCTGCAGATGGCAACACTGTTGTCAGCAACGGACACATTGAAAAAAACCCACACTGCGGAGCCAAGTGCCGGCGTCCTGGGAGCGCCAGATGTGACTGTACATGGTTGATGGCTCTCTCTTGATACATTTGCAGTCTGCTTTGTACCTCTTGTGCAATGCAAGTTCTGCCTGCCTCTCCTCCCTATCTGCCGGTCCGTCTCTCCCTCTGAACTCCCCTCCTCTTCCTCTCTTGTGGCCATCCACGTGACATCCATAGACACGTCATCATCCACGTCACCTTCCCCACCACTAACATTCAAGATCTCGGAGTAGGCAGCAACAGCGAGGACCAACTTCCTTGGGCTGATCTGGGTACTGTCGTCAGACTGCTGAGTGGCGACTGTTGCTACCTCCTCTTCCTGATCTGATGCCAAAAATGGCTGTGCATCGCAAATGTCTTGTGATGGATCAGAAAATAATTCCAGTGACTCAAGCGGAGGGTATGTGGTGGTGGTGGTGGTGTTTGTGGTGGTGTCTTTGGGGGTGCACACAGCAGAGAGTGAAGAGGGTGCAGATAGAGAGGATGAGGAGGGTGCAGAAGAGGAAGGCTGAGTGAGCCACTCAACTAAGTCTGGTGCGTCCTTTGACGTAATCGAACGCACCTTCTGCAACTTCACACTTTGGCTCCGGCCTACTGCTCCTGCCCTACCCCTACCACCCCTGCGGAAGGGCCTGCCTCTTCCTCTGCCTGTCATTTTTTAAAATACCCTGTGACAAAAGTCTCTAGAGAATCGCAGTATATCTGGAAAAAGGTATATAACAGGTGGCTGAATCCTTTGATAATGCTTGGTGAAGCGAAACATGTCAGGATACATCATATTGGCCTAATTTGAACCTATCATGCTGTATACTTGTGGATGTCTGTAAATACATGTCATTTTTTAATAAAACGTATTATAGCATTTTTTACACTTTGTGCTTTCGTTTGGCTTGCTTACATGGTCATTGAACGTGGAGTTCAACTTTCCACATCCACTTGTGCCTGCGAGATCTTCAATATTTCTCCCGTGAACAGCTGGTTAAAGAGGAATCTATATACATCTTTCCTGCTAGGCTCTGTTGACCTGTCTACTGTATAGTATTACGGGTCTATAATTTTTGGTAAGAGTGTTTAAGACAATACTTCATATGGTGATGGCACACCACTTCATCTAGTTAATCACCCCTTTATGAATCTTATCCTTTTACATGTGGAGGATATTCATATAATACCTGCTCCGCCTTTATGGATATTTATATAATGCTTGCTTAGCCTATATGCTGTATAGTATTATAGGCCCACGCTATCTGGTAAGCGTATACTATACCAGGATTTTCCCTTTGGTGACTGGACTCATACGTTACTGGTGGATTTTAGCATCTTTTCAGGACAATTATCCTTCTGGTTGTTTTTTATTTTTTGCTTTCTGGTAAATGCATATTTAATCCTTATACCTGGTGACGATTTTGTTTGGTCACTTTATCTCTCCCTGGTCAGTGCACCTTTGTGAATGTTCCACATTCCACTATTCACAATTTGTGGGTAATAATGTGCGCACGTTGTATGTGATACTTCATCATAGGCGGTATCACACTATATATATTTTCTTTTTATGTCACTCATTACAATCTGGTCTGGATGAGGAGTTCCTCTCTTCTGCCCCCGGTGGAGGATTATACATTCAGGAAACAGCACCAGATGACATCTTCTTCAAAGACACCTGAAATTAACCTTGAAGCCTAAAGCCCCGTAAACACGTACTGATCGTCGGCCGAACGATCGGCCGTCTTTTGTCCAGGGCTGTCGTGTCTGTTGAAAACTGCAAAAGACTGCACACGAATTTTGTCGGCCAACAACAGCCGACTGCAGAAGTGATGTCATGTGATGGTTAACTTTCCTTGTCTTTTTTCTTTTCTGAGCATGCCCAGTCTTGCTAATCTGCTGTCTGTCGGCCGAATTCTGTACTGACTGGCAAACAATCGGCCGTTCTGGTGTTGGCCAACAAAAATTTTAATGCCTGCACACCCGATTCTGCCGAAAATGCACTGTCAGAAGCATCATACTAACAAGCCTACAATCGGCCGATCGGTCGTCGGCCGAATATTTACGGCCGACAATCGGTACGTGTGTACGGGGCTTAAGTGACTTGCTTGCCCTGTGGTAGCGTAAGTCCACTTGCTCTGGTAAGCACATATATCTACTATTACAACGGAGAACAAGATTTCTACTCTTTTATTTGGATTTTAGATATTTAGACTTTTTGTCACTAGTGACCATTTTTTCACCTATGGATTGAATTTATGGGACATTTCAATAATGGACTTTAAATTTTTCATTTCTGAATAGCGGAGTTTTCGTATTTATTCCCTTCAATATATCACCCTTTCAATGTTATGCACTTGATATATGAACAGTTTTGGGTTCATTCTTCTTCTTATAGCGCTGCACTTTATATGTTTTTATTCTTTTCACCAATTTTTTTGTCAGTTGGTAGTGCTGGCAGCTTTCGTTTTTTGGTCAGCGCGGTATTTACACCTTTTATATTATATAACACCAAGCTTCAATCTGTGGTATTGGGGGGCCACAGGTTTATCACACCAGTTCTACAAATAATTGGCCAGTAACTGTTGTTACTGTGTGTAGCACAGTTAACACAGCAAAAGAGGCCACATTTTTGCAGGACTAAAATACACTCTTAGAAAAGTATACTGTTAAATAACACCCCACTTCAATATGTGGTATTGGGGGGCCACTGGTCTATGACACCAGTTGTTCAAAAAATTGGCCAGTGAGTTTGGCACTGTGTGTATCCAAGTTAACACAGCAAAAGAGGCAATATTGTTGCAGGACACAAATACACTTAGGAAAGTATACTCAGATAACACCCCACTTCAATCTGTGGTATTGGGATGCCACAGGTTTATTACACCAGTTCTACAAATAATTGGCCAGTAACTGTTGTCATTGTGTGTAGCAGAGTAAACCCAGCAAAAGAGGCCGATTTTTTGCAGGACTAAAATACAATCTTAGAAAAGTATACTGTTAAATAACACCCCACTTCAATATTTGGTATTGGGGAGCCACTGGTCTATCACACCAGTGGTTCAAAAAATTGGCCAGTGAGTTTGGAACTGTGTGTAGCAGAGTTAACACTGCAAAAGAGGCAATATTGTTGCAGGACACAATTACACTTGTAAAAGTATACTCAGATAACACCCCACTTCAATATGTGGTATTGTGGGGCCACTGGTCTATCACACCAGTTATAATACATTAAAAGTGCCTTTGTCACTGTTTGTAGTATTGCTGCAGCAATGCTCAGTCACCACACCAGTCACAATGCTGCACAGTGCACAATACAAATCCATTATAATATGCTTTCTATATTACAAAGTATATTATACCGTGGATTGCACCCCTATATAGTGCACTGCACACCTATACCAAATAAATTGCAGCCCTTTAAATGTTTTTTGTGGACATTAACAGAGCGATTTGTGTCACTGCTGATCTATGTCCCTGGAGCACACTGGATACCTGTCCCTAAACTGAACAGAAAATGTAGACCTATACCAAATAAATTGCAGCCCTTGAAATTACTTTTGTGGACATTAACAGAGCAATTTGTGTCACTGCTGATCTGTCCCTGGAGAACACTGGATACCTATCCCTAAACTAAAAAGAAAGTGTAGTAGACCTATACCAAATACCAGCCCTGAAAAGGACTTTTGTGGATCTTAACAGAGCTATTTGTGTCTGGCAATCTCTCCCTAATGCGCACAGCCAACCTCTCCCTATGCTGACAAAAAGCAGAATGTGAAATGGCCGACAGCTCTGGTCTATTTATAAGGTAGGGGGCATGTCCATGTGCTGAAATGTTTCAATTGGCTGTCCCATTCCACCTGACGGCTGCGTCATGGGTCAAAGTTCTCCCCAATGTAAACTAATATGGCCGCCGTGAACAAGGCCATGTGTTCGCAAAATTGGCGGGTAGCAAACAAGCAAAATTTGCCGCGAACCGACCGCCGGGGGAACCGCAATGCCATCTCTAATTATACGCTATTGAAAGTTCATGCTACCTATCCTCAGACTTCCGTAGCTGCCCCCATCCAGGCTCCTATGTGCACATATTTTGGGAGTGTGAAAAGATAGCTTCAGTGTGGCAAGAGCTTTTCCACTTGTCCTCTCAGTTGACAGGTAAACAGACCACCTTGACTAAAGCTGACTGCTTGTTTGCTTGTTGCTCTCTCATATTCCTGACCTTTCAAAACCAATGGAAAAATTGATTTTCACTCTCTGTAATGCTTTGGGTAATTGCCTGCTACTGGAAGTCTTCAGATATCCCATTTTCTCAAGTTGTTGCTACAATGGATGCAATTATGTTGATAAAGAAAATATCCTAATTTGACTTCAAATGGGACCCATTGATTTATACCGTTTGCCTCCTACCGACTAACTTGATGATGAATTTCAGTCACCTTGTTTACTGAATAACACCTTTTCCCATAAAGGATACTCTTGTATTTTAGTCTTTATTGGTTTCATGGATGATTATGATGGTGCCCATTTCTAACTTTTTATATGTTTGCACTGTGAATCATTTTTATACATTTTTTTCTTTGTACGATGGCAGATATATACTGATGTTTTGCATTTATTATACTGCCTTTCTATGCAAAGGATGTCTGCTGTAACATTTTGATATGTATTTTCTGGATGCATTTAATAAAAGTTTGTATCTAAAAAAATTCTAATATTTTCTGCTTTGTTATTATTTGACAATTTCTTCTTTTTTTTACCAAAGGAGATTTCTTTAAAGATGCCATTCCTGAGGCAGACCTATATATTTTGGCTAGGATTATCCATGACTGGGAAGAAGAGAAAAGCCTGCAGCTGCTGAAAAAGATTTACCAGTCCTGCAGACCTGGTAAGCTCATAGTCTGTAGGAGGATGACGATTTATAAAATAATTTGAAATGGTTTCATGAATCATCATTGATAGAATAATACCTTTTACATACCTTCCCAGTAGCCATTCCCTGTTCTTTTCTTTGCGCAACAAAAGCGGAGTTTCTGAACTTTTTATGGGGCCACAAAACCAAGCTCATCTCATATCGGGTTCTTGCTCTGCCTAAGGAGCGAGGGGGAATTGGCTTCCCAGACCCCTTTAAATATTATTATGCAGTCTATATGTCCCACACATTAGATTGGATCAAACATGAAAAAGGAAGGGTAGGCCTGGAACAAGATCTGTCACCACTTCCTCTGCAGGTGCTTCAGGTGGAAGTCTAAACCTCTCCCGCTAGAGGTGAAACAGCACCCTACGATAGGTACTACATTGGCCGTATTGGCCAAAATGGACTGCCTAGGTTTACGCTCCACAGACAGTTAATCTAATGTCTCCCATAATTAGTGCTCAAGAATTTATTCCAAGCTTGGAGGATATAAGATTGAAAAATGTTATTTTGACCAACCAATTCCGGGTTAAACATTTTCTGATGTGAGGCAGATGGCGGTCCATTTCGGAGATCCAGGCCATGATCTCTCCCCCTTTGGATTTGTGGAAATCCATGCAAATACACAATTTCTTAAGCACCAACAGATAGAGAAGAGAAGAGTGAACCATAGTAAGATTACTTCGTTCGAGCAGCTTTTTTCACAGACTTCCCCTATGCGCCATACTTTTTTAATGTCTTATCCTCTGATTTCCAAACCACCTTATGACTTTGTTCCTCTCTTCCTTCAGAAATGGGAGAGAGATTAAGACATGGCCTTAACCCCTGCACAGAGGGATCAGGTTCTTTATTTTGCCCATCGGTCCTCCCAGTTCAGCAGATGCCAGGAGGCAGGATATAAACTTCTGATCCTTTGGTATAGGACCCCTGCACTCCTCCATAGGTTCTATCCCACTGTTTCTCTATTGTGTTGGCGATGCCAAAAAGAACCAGGCACATTGTTGCACATTTTTTGGTCGTGCCCTAGTGTACAATCCTTGTAGGAAGATGTCAGACAGCTGATTCATAAGCTTACTGATCTATCTCTGGAGATGCACCCAGAGACATTCCTACTAAACATTACCCAACTTTCGAGATGTAGGTACAAGAGATCTCTCCTGATTCACTTGCTTATTGCGGCCAAGGTGTGCATCCCACAAAAAAGGAAACACACTGACCCTACAATGGTTGGTCAATGGATAGCTGTGGTAAACAAGATCAACAATATGCAGGGCCCATGAAATGTAAGGAGGAACAATTCCACAAAACATGGTATTATTGGCACGACATTCAGTGTTCACGAGATTAAGCTTCCTACCTGTCCTCTTGAGTTGTACAGGATCAGGCCCAGTAGTGATTAATTGCTTGGTATTCTTTGGCATTTTGGGCGAGCGCCAGCCCCTGAACCAGTCCCTTTATTTCCTTCTTCCCTTTCCTTTTTTTCTGATCCCCATCTATGCTATAATTTAGGTTTATAGAAAAGAAAAAAAAAATACTCTTTTGGCTTAAGCCTGCATGGGTCAGACCCCTGCTTACGCACTAATATTAATGGTTCTTGAATTGCATGTTCCAGGGGCATTTTCTAAAATTTTCTATGTAATCAGATTTCTAATGGTTACAGAATTATACAAGATGACATGGTTTCAAATGTGTATTGAAATTTTTCATGGCTATTACTGTTATGAAGGTTTCTGATCTGCCATGTTTGGCAAACTACTTTTTATTGTACTGTACTATAGTAGTTAAGGTTGAATAAAGACAATAGTCCATTCAGTTCAACCTGTGTAGGTGTGTGTGGACGTATTCATTTCCCATTTCCCTGAATGTTTTTATCCTTGAGACGTACGTCCAAGAGTCTTTTAAAAGTAGCCATACTCCCCACAGTAACTACCATTTGTGGTAGAGAATTCCACAGTCTTGTAGCCCTTACTGTAAAGAACCCACTGCGTAGTCTGAGGTTAAATCGCTTCTCCTCTAATCGCATTGTATGGCCTCATGTCTTCATACATTCTTTGCGACTGAATTTTTTTTCTATTTTTATTCTATTTTTTCAATTCATAAATTGCTATCATGTCCCCTCTCAGGCGTCTCTTCTCCAGGGAGAATGAATCAAGCACTTGCAAGCGCTCTTCATAATTAAGGTCCTCCAATCCCCTAATCAGTTTTGTTGCCCTTCTCTGGACTCTTTCCAGCTCCAACACATCCCTTCTGAGGATTGGCAACCAGAACTGGACAGAATACTCCAGATGTGGTCGGACCAGAGTTTTATAAAGTGGCAGGATTATAGTTTTATCTCTGGAAAACATCTGCTTCCTTATGCATGCCAATATTCTGCCGGCTTTGGCAGCTGTAGCTTGACATTGCATGCTATTGTTAAGTCTATCTTCTACTAAGACTCCCAGATCTTTCTCCATTTTTGAATCCCCCCAGAGGTTTCCCCCCTAAAGTGTATTGTGCTTTTATGTTTTTTGTCCCCAAATGCAAAACCTTACACTTCTCCACATTAACCACTTGCCCACTGGGCACTTAAACCCCCTTCCTAACCAGGCCAATTTTTAGCTTTCAGTGCTCTCACATTTTGAGTGACAATTACTCAATCATGCAACACTGTACATATATGAAATTTGTGTCCTTTTTTTTCACACAAATAAAGCTTTCTTTTGGTGGTATTTAATCATCACTGGGTTTTTTATTTTTTGTGCTATAAATGTAAACATCTGATAATTTTGAAAAAAAATGCATTTTTCTTCGTTTCTGTTATAAAATTTAGCAAATTAGTAATTTTTCTTCATAGATTTTGGCCAAAATTTATACTGCTATATATCTTTGGTTAATAAAACAAAACAAAATAAGTGTATATGTGAAAACTAAATAGTTAAAACCTGCGCTAAAAAGTGTATAAATGTAAAATAATGTGAATAAAACTGTGCTTCCTGGAGCTGCTGCTCACTAAGTAAAAGACCAGAATGTGATAAAATCAGTAAAAAAGGCAGTGCTAACAGGTAATATAATAAATATATCCGTATAACTGTGTTCAAAAATCCAAAAATACATATAGAGTAAAGTGCATATCGTGATCAATAGGTATAAAATTCATACATATTAAAGTGCAAAAGAATGTTACAATGGTATGTCCATGGTGCAACAATGTGCAGAAATATACTGTGCAAAATACAAAATATATTGATAAAAGTGCAGTCCAAAAAAGTTCCTTCAAAGGATTAAGGTGCTGGAAAGGTGCTCAAAAAATAATCCATAAAGTGCCCAAGTGCTCTTCAAAAGGAGAAACCCTCCATGGGGATGCACTCACCAGATTGAGGATATATATATATATAAAGTCTTGAGCAGATATATTATCCCCTGGACAAGTAGATGGATCCAATACAGCCTCCTATCCAATGCAGCCTCTTTTGAATGGCTCCCTTATTATCTCCTCTCCACTCCTCTCTCTCACCAACAACGTGTGTCAAAAGAAGGGAAAGAAGCCAGACATGGTGAAGCCCGTAGGGTGCATTTATTAAAAATCATATATAAGAGTTGTACTCACAAGCGTGGTAAACAAATGAGCATTGGTAAAGCAAAAGCACGATCAGTCAATCCACTTCTGCGTACGCTGCCGGCTTGCGTTCCGCGGTGGTTTCAGGAAGTGACGTCGTGATGCTCCGCTGCCCGGAAGTGCGTCGACGCGTTTCGCCCGCCTACTTTGGGCGTTATCAAAGACACCATTTCCGGTTGGGCGGAACTCTTTTATACTGAATAATTTTGGTGAATATCCAATCACAGGAGGCGGGAGAAACCACACCTTCCTAATACAACTATCTATTACTTATGCAAAGCCGTGGGTGTCCCCATAGCATCACAGGAAATGGGACAAATACCCGGTTTCCATAGTACGAATTTTAGAAACAATAGTAATTTTTTATTTAGCCAATTCCTGGTCTAACTATCTTACAGAGTATAAGACACGCCAGGAAAGTACAAATACCCCCCAAATGACCCCTTTTTGGAAAGTAGACATTCCAAGGTATTTAGTAAGAGGCATGGTGAGTTTTTTGAAGTTGTAATTTTTTCCCATAATTCTTTGCAATTTTTTTGTTTTTTTCACAAATGTATCATATTAAAGGGTTATTTCTCTCACCTGGCATGTGCATACCACAAATTACATCCCAAAATACATTCTGCTACTCTTACTGAGTATGGCGATACCACATGTGTGAGACTTTTACACAGCCTGGCCACATACAGAGGCCCAACATGCAAGGAGCACCTCCAGGCGTTCTAGGAGCATAGTTTACACATATAATTTCCTGACAACCTATCACACTTTTGAAGGCCCTGAAGCACCAGGACAATGGAAACACCCACAAAATGACCCCATTTTGGAAAGCAACCAACCCAACGTATAATCTCTTAGGCATAATGGGTCTTTGGAACATATGATTTTTGTCCATACGTTTTTGGAAAACGGGGAAAGAAAATGAAAATGCATTTTTTTTTTACACCTAGTGGTCGATTTATAAGATATTTCTAAGACACAGCATGTGCATACCACACATTTCACCTCAAAATACATTCTTCTACTTCTCCTGAGTATGGCGATACCACATGTGTGAGACTTTTACACTGCCTGGCCAAATACAGAGGTCCAACATGCAAGGAGCACTTCCAGGCGTTCTAGGAGCATAATTTACACATATAATTTCCTGTCAACCTATCACACTTTTGAAGGCCCTGGAGCACCAGGACAATGGAAACACCCACAAAATGACCCCATTTTGGAAAGCAACCAACCCAACGTATAATCTCTTAGGCATAATGGGTCTTTGGAACATATGATTTTTGTCCATACGTTTTTGGAAAACGGGGAAAGAAAATGAAAATGCATTTTTTTTTTACACCTAGTGGTGGATTTATAAGATATTTCTAAGACACAGCATGTGCATACCACACATTTCACCTCAAAATACATTCTTCTACTTCTCCTGAGTATGGCGATACCACATGTGTGAGACTTTTACACTGCCTGGCCAAATACAGAGGTCCAACATGCAAGGAGCACTTCCAGGCGTTCTAGGAGCATAATTTACACATATAATTTCCTGTCAACCTATCACACTTTTGAAGGCCCTGGAGCACCAGGACAATGGAAACACCCACAAAATGACCCCATTTTGGAAAGCAAACACCCCAACGTATAATCTCT
Organism: Pelophylax lessonae; assembly: GCF_965119305.1. Classification (NCBI taxonomy): domain Eukaryota; kingdom Metazoa; phylum Chordata; class Amphibia; order Anura; family Ranidae; genus Pelophylax; species Pelophylax lessonae. The sequence goes on from NC_138769.1 coordinate 185,870,429, forward strand.
TAGGCATAATGAGTCTTTGGAACATGTAATTTTTGTCCATATGTTTTTGGAAAATGGGGAAAGACAATGAAAACACATTTTTTTTTTTTACACATAGTGGTCGATTTATAAGATATTTCTAAGACACAGCATGTGCATACCACACATTTCACCCCAAAATACATTCTGCTACTCCTCCTGAGTATGACGATACCACATGTATGAGACTTTTACACTGCCTGGCTACATACAGAGGCCCAACATGCAAGGAGCACTTCCAGGCGTTCTAGGAGCATAATTTACACATATAATTTCCTGACAACCTATCGCACTTTTGAAGATCCTGGAGCACTGGGACAATGTAAATGCCCACAAAATGACCCCATTTTGGAAAGAAAACACTCCAACATATATATTTTATGAGGCATAATGAGTCTTTTAAACATGTCATTTTTTTCCGCAAGTTTGTGGAAAATGTGGAAAGAAAAGAAAACGCAATATTTTTACACAAAGTTGTCCATTTATAAGATATTTCTAAGACGCAGCATGTGCATACCACAAATTGCACCCCAAAATGCAATCTGCTGCTCCTCCTGAGTACGACAATACCACATGTGTGAGACTTTTACACAACCTGGCTACATACAGAGGCCCAACATCAAAGTAGCACCTCACATTGTTGAAGGCACTTTATATTTCTAACACCTAGCATGTACATATCAATATTTACACCCCAAAAATACATTCTGCTGAGCAAAAGGGTAAAGAAAATTTTTCTTCATCCAGAAAAACATTTCTGTAGCCCCTCACATATGTGAGACCCCTGTGTTATAAATTCCACTACTCCAGTAGCAGGATAAAAGATCAGTCCAAGAGGCAGGCATAAAACGTGGTCAATAAACAGTCCAGGGTCAGTTCCAGAGCAGGCAGAGATGTACAGTTAAGTGTTAGGCAGAAGCGTGGTCAAAAAACAAGCCAGGGTCAGTTCCGGAAAGGCAGAGGCATATAAAATTTAGTGCAGTGGCATAAGGGGTGTGGAGGTAAATGACAAGATTTGAAAATTACATTTAACATACTTCACTAATACTGTAGAGAAATATGGTAACGGTGGAAACACTGACCTATACAGAGGCCAGGTTGGGAAGGACACTCGGGACAATAAAATGATGTGTCCCTTCTAAATCCTCTTCTGGAGCAGACTCTGCATTTCTTCTGAAGTTTTCGGCCTGTTTCACTGCGGGGGAATCGTTCAGGAAAATGCCGCTCATAGAGTCTGCTCACTGAATCCGAGCGAATGCTTTCTGGTGGGCCTTCAGGGTACACAAGTGTGGTGATAATTTCTTCCTGGTATTGAAGATAGGATATGGGGGTCTCAGTAGATTTGCGGTAAATAATATAAGTATTATACATGGCTAAACTGAAAAAATAAATGGAGACTTTTTTGTACCAATGGTGGGTTTTTCTTGTGGGAAGGTAGGGTTCAATCATTTGATCATTGAAGTCGACTCCTCCCATGAATAAATTGTAGTCGTGGACACATGCTGGTTTCTTGATTGGGCCGTTTCTTCTTCTGGGGATTTCCACATAGGTGTCGTTTTGAATAGTTGAGAGCATGTAGACATTTCTTCTGTCCCTCCACCTGATAGCCAATAGCTCATCGTTCTACAAACTTGCTGTCTCCCCTCGTCGTAGTTTTTGATTAACAAGCTTTTGCGGGAAGCCCTTCCTATTGGCTCTCACTGTACCACATGCTGGAGTCTTCCTCCTGTGAAGATTGCGGAAGAGGGGCAAGCTTGTATAATAATTATCCACATATAGATGGTAACCCTTTTCAAGGAGTGGATATACAAGCTCCCAAACAATTTGTCCGCTGACTCCAATGTACTCTGGGCATTCACGGGGATGCAGCTGGGTGTCCTTCCCTTCGTACACCCGGAAGGAGTAGATGTAACCTGTGGCTCTGTCACACAACTTATAGAGTTTAACCCCATATCGGGCCCTTTTGCTGGGGATAAACTGCTTGATGCCCAGCCGTCCTGTGAAATGGACAAGTGACTCATCCACGGATATATTTTTGTCGGGGGTAAATAACTGGGGGAATTTCTCAGAGAAAAAAAATTTAGAAGCGGCCGAATTTTAAATAATTTGTCGTATGCTGGGTCATTTCGAGGAGGGCACTGGGTGTTGTCATTGTAATGCAGGAACCGCATGATCATTAGGTATCTTGATCTTGGCATAATGGATGAGAAGATTGGCATGTGGTGAATAGGCTTGGTTGACCAGTAGGAGTATAATTCATTTTTTTTGTGAGTCCCATATTAAAAGTGAGTCCTAAAAATAATTTAAATTCCTCCACTGTTATTTCTCTCCACTCAAAGGGACAGGCGTAACTTGAACTTGGGTTGCTTGAAATTAACTGTTGTGCATAGAGGTTGCACTGGGCCACAATGGTAGATAGGAGGTCTTGGGTAAAAAGTAAATTAAAAAAACCAATAGGGGCAAAATTTTCTGTGTTCACCTGGACACCTGGCTGGGCGGTAAAAGGGGGGATGTTTGCTGGGCCTGAATTAGGGGGACGCCACAGAGGGTTTTGAAGGGCATAGGGAAGGCTGGCATGGGTGCTAACCCTTTGGGGCTGAGATGACACCCCACTAGTGCTTGGCATTTCTTGCAGTGGTACTCCAATTCTTGTGGATGCCACTATGCTACTAGTGGATGCCACTGCGCTAATGGTGGATGGCACTGAGCTGCTGGTTGATGCCACTGCGCTAATGGTGGATGGCACTGAGCTGCTGGTTGATGCCACTGCTCTATCTGTGGTAGCCTGCTCCTTGCCAAAACGCCTTGGTTTCCTGGGCACACTTTCTTCATCCTCCGATTCTGTAGCAGACCTACTGCTTACAACTGGTTCAAATTCAGAATCAGACTCCGAGAGCTCCTCGCTGCTCTCGTCGGTCAAACCAAGAAGCTGGCATGCCTCTTCAGCGGTAAAACATTTTTTGGCCATACTGGTGACTGTGGGCTGTGGTGACAAACTGCTGAGATATGGGAACTTGGGCTGATGTGGCTGCACTGATGGGTGCTGATGTGGCTGCACTGATGGGTGCTGATGAGGGTGCACTGGTGGGTGCTGATGAGGGTGCACTGATTATCTTGCACTGTTGTGCGCGGATAAGGCGGCACTGACGGGTGCTAATCTACTTATAGGGTGGCACTGATGTGTAGTGGCACCGATTAGCACTGTAGTGGCACTGATGTGGCGCACTGATGTGGCACTCTAGTGGCACAGAGGAGCACTGATGTAGCACTGATGTTCACTGTAGTTGCACAGTAGTGGGATTGATGTGACACTGGTGGCTCAGATTTGACACTGATGTGGAACTGATGGGCACTGTAGTGGCACAGGTGGCACAGAGGAGCACTGATGTGCACTGTAGTTTGACAGTTGGCACTGATGTGGCACTGTAGTGGCACTGATGATTGACTGATGTGACACTGACGGCACAGATGTGGCACTGATGTGCGACTGATGTGGCACTGGTGGCACAGAGGAGCACTGATGTAGCACTGATGTGCACTGTAGTTTGACAGTTGGCACTGATGTGGCACTGATGTGAGACTGACGGCACAAATGTGGCACTGATGTGAGACTGATGTGGCACTAGTGGCACAGATTTGACACTGATGGGCACTGTAGTGGCACAGGTGAGCACTGATGTGCCACTGGTGACACAGATAGGCACTGTAGTGGCACTGGTGGTACAGATGAGCACTGATGTGGCTCTGATGAGTACTGATGTGGCACTGGTGGCACAGATGAGCACTGTAGTGACACTGGTGGCACTGATCTGGTACTGTATGGGCACTGGTGGCACTTTGGTGGCAATTTATTGGCACTGATGACACAGATGTGGCACTGCTGGGCACTGAAATCACTAATAAGGCAAAGACAAGGCTTACTGTAATAACAATCTCTCTCCTCTCCACAAACGCTGTATTGGTGTGAGGAGAGGAGAGCTCAACCCCTGCCTCACCCTGATTTGTTGACATTGTGATCGCTCCGTCATTGGACGGAGCGATCACGTGGTAAAGGACCGCGCTCATTGGTCCTTTGCCGTGATCCGTGATGCTTTGGGTGCCCGGGACCCTTCGAGCACGGACACTATTGTGTGCGCGCCGCCCCAGGGGGCGCGCGGGAGCGCAATTTCTGGGAGGATGTCCATGTACGCCCTCCCAGAACTAGGAGACCGCATTGCAGCCGTTTTCCGACCATAGGCCGGTCGGAAAGTGGTTAAACCTCATTTGCCATGTAGTTGCCCACTCTGCGATTATTTTTCAGGTCACTCTGTAGAATTCCTGCCTCACTATGTGAAGTTATTGCCCTGCTCAATTTTATGTCATCTGTAAAAACTGATATTGAGCTACTGATCCCGTCCTCAATGCTATTTATGACTAAAATGAACAAGATTGGTCCCAGGACTGAGCCTTGGGGGACCCCACTTTCCACCTCAGTCCAGTCTGAGTATACGTATACATTATTTATTGCCACCCTTTGGACACACCCTTTTAAGCAGTTCTGTATCCAAAAGCAGACATTGTGGTCAATGCCTGCAGACCTTATTTTATTTATTAAGCGTAATGTGCTTTGCTGAAGAGCAAAATAAAAAACTATAAATGCAAAACAAAATTAAATAAAATAAAATGTGCTGTCATTGCAAAACTAAAGTAAATATGGCTTTACCTTTCCTATTAAAAAGTGTCAGAATGTTTATACTGCTCTGATATAACAGTGTCTATTTATACAAATAAGCAAAGATCTGTAAGTTAGGAGAATCTCAACTTATTTCTATAAATCATAAAAATGCAAGATCGTTTTAAGTGACACTAAACTGAAGATAGAGGATACAATTCTGTGCAAAAATATATATATTTATTAAATACTTCAGTGCAAAATAAATGTCAAAAATATAATTGGTGATAAACACACAGTTTCAATAAAATGCAATAATATATATCACAAAGGTAATATGAGAATAAAATCAAAGAATATTATCTCAGAATAATAAAATGATCATAACCAAAGACTTTTAAATATGAGTGACAGTCTACATAAAAGATGGCAACCAATATGACAGGTTTGACATGTGACTTCTCTCATCCAACAGATATTCAATTTCTATGTTTTAAATACAGTTGCATGGATCAACATTGTTGGACCATGCCTTAAAAAGTCCAGATTGTATTGATAAGATATGTTTCTATTTTCTTAACCTACCATAAAGAATACATCACAACTGAACCCTTTTACTAAAAGCCAGAATCAGCTTAAATCCCAAGATAAAAGAATTAAACCAATCATACTGCAGTTAGAATGATTTAACTTCAAATCTTGATGCTAACAGGTTAGGTGATGGGTCAGTTAGGTGCATCTAAATAAGGCAGATCAAATATCTATATGAAGAATAGGAACATACTTTACCAGCCAAATTCTATTGTCTGAGAAGTCACGTTGTCTTGGTTATAGGATCAATGGTCTCCCCTGAGTTTCAGAACTCCCTCACGATCTTTTCAGTCCTCAGCTCTCCCCCTCTCTTAGCAGACTAGGATTTTTAAACCCCCCCTGGAGTATGGGCGGGGATCTCATTACCATATAATCTCCACGTCACTAAAAGCATCTAATTACTATAATCAATTATTGGAAATTAAAATTAAACATCCACTAGGGGCAGTGTTGCATTACTTATTAAATTTTGTTTTAACATACGTCATAACATACAATGGCCTACTATTAAAAGTGACCTTGATGACCTGTTGACTAGTGAGAGCCCATTAAATCACTTGTCTGTGTCTTACACTGTCAATTAAGATGTCTGGCCTTTAGGATTTACAACACCTTGATCAGTCCAAGTAATTCTTATATAAACACTCCTACCACATGCCTTGAAATGAAGTAATACGTTTTTAAGACGCACAAGTCCTTACACATCATAGAAAAGTATACTTATGTATATATATATATATATATTATATATCTAATATTATATAAGTATCAAGTTCACACTTCTATATTAATAAGAATACAATGTACTATCGTTAATATACATCTTACATATGATGATGTTTTCTATAAAAACTTATATGGTTCATCTTTAAATGTCTGCTAGAATATAGTGGGGTATTGTCCATTGTTATATACAGATAAGATAACAGGCCAGACTAGCCATGAGTGACTAGTACGATGTCTCGCCAATTGATTCTTATCTGATGAGATGTGTAAAGGGGTCTTATTTATGACTGCAGACTTACAAGGATTTTCTGTAGAACTTAAGTCTAAAAAGGCATCTTGTAAAAGAACATGAACTTCCCATGAACTCCTAACAAAATGGATCCTGTCCTGTTCAGAATCTTATATGCATAATATGGTATATACATGGCTTTTAAAATCATTTTTATTCTATTAGTTAATTACACCCAATAGTCCCGACATATCCCCCCCCTTTCTTCCCAGTAGGCAAGTGAGCAACTTAGGCATATCTGGGGAGAAAGCTTTTAGAAGGAGTAGCAAAAGAAAAAAAAAAAAATGTCTTGTTCTCTTTTTGTAAGAGAATAATTCATATTGGGAATTGTTCAAAACTTTTAAGTAAAGCGGTAGAAAAAAAAAATTTGAGAAAAAAAAAAAAAAAAAAAAATCAGTTCAAAAATGTCAGTTCGTAGCGACTTTGCTTAGCGTTAGCTATGTCACAAACTGTTCCTTGTTAGTCTTTTTGAATTCTGATCTCCTGGTAAAATAACTCAAATGTTCCTTGAAATCTGCATCTCCAGTTTGCAAAGTTTTAATGGAGACAGAAATTAACTGCTGCAATGGCATTGGCAACTACCATTCAAAGCGTAGTAAAACATTGTTGGCAATCAGGAATCCGAGAAATCTGTTTGAACGTCAACCTTGGATGTTGGTTGGATAATGAATGGTTTCAGCATGGCCTAGAGTGTCATACACCTAGACTGAGGTTTTGCTCACATGCGCAATGCACCATTCTCACATCACCTTCAACTGAAAACAGGAGATAATGTGATTCCTCTTAAGGGATTTCCTCGGATCAAACGCACAAAGATCTGTAGAAACAAATCTTCCTCTCCTTCAACAAGAATCTGTGGTGTCTCGCAGCTTGATTCCTGAAGAGGGACCTGATGCAATGAGAGGTTCCGTCCTGAGCTGTGCTCTAGGGAGAGATCCATCCGATCGCGGTGTCTTTGGCAAACATCATCGTCTGTACCAATCAACGACCTGGCATGGAAGGTTAATCTCTTCCTATTGGATGAAACATACAGTATGAATATATATATTCCCCTCAATTGATATTTTTCAGAATCACGCAACAATAACGAAACTTTGCATGTAAAGATCTGTTAAGTGAGAGAAAATATCACAATGTCAAATCATTAAGTACATTAGGTTTCTTCTTCAGCCTCGCCGTCCAGCATTCTCAGTTGGGACCTAGGATGACAAGCACGTAATTGATTGACATGAACCCATTTTTCTACAAAACCATCACTCTTGACAATTTTAATCTTGTAAGCCACAGGTGAGATCTTATCAATGATGGTGTATGGACCCTTCCATGAAGGAAGAAACTTCTTTTCCTTTACTCGATCCCGAGCAAAATTGTACAGATACACCTTATCACCTGTTTCGTACTCCTTCTTGGTGGTTTTGAGATCATAATAAGTCTTGTTACTTACAGCTGCTTTCTCGAGGTTCTTCTGCGCAAAAGCAAAAGCATGTTGGAGATGTTGACGTAGGTGCTCCACATATTGATGTGTCGTGGCTGCATTGATCAGATTGTGATCTGATGTGCGATACAACAAATGTTGAGGAAGAATCATTTTCCTACCTGTCATCAGTTCAAAGGGCGACATCTTGGTGGCAGCGCTTGGTGTGGCTCTAATAGCCATGAGCACTAGAGGCAATTTTATGTCCCAGTCTTTACCTGATTCTTTGATGAATTTCTTAAGGATGTTGACAATGGACTGGTTATAGCGCTCCACTGCTCCACTAGATGCTGGACGGTATGCAATGTGCAACTTCCGTTTTACCCCCAAGATTTTCCATAGCTTAGACATTACCTCACTGGTGAAGTGCCGGCCCTGATCCGACTCGATCCTTAATGGCAGACCAAATCTGGAAAAGACATGGTTAACAAGCAAAGTGGCACATGTTTCAGCAGTGTTGTTATGAGCTGGTAAACATTCTACCCATTTGGTGAAGAGACAAGTGACAGTCAACATATAACGGTTACCTCGGGACGACTTTGTGACAGGACCTATAAAGTCAATCTGGATATCAGACCATGGCAATGAGAAACCCTTTCTTTGAAGCGGGGCACGATGCGTAGGGCCTTGAGGTTGGAATTGAGCACAGACCAGACAACCCTGACAGTACGTTTGGACATCTTTCAACATATGAGGCCAGTAAGCATAATCACGTAGTAACTCATAAGTGATCTTTTCACCACGGTGACCTGCTGTGGGTGCGTCATGGGCATGTTGTAACATTAGGCCTCTAAATGTAGTGGGAACTACCCACTGTTGAAGACCATTCTTAGATGTCCTCATTAGTAAACCATCCTGAATTTTGAACTGAGATTTAGTTCTCACAAGTAATCGGAGATCTTCCTTTTGGGCATAATCTTCCTCCGATAGGGGGTTGTTAATAGGATCCTCAATGTGTTTATAAAAGATTCCAAGTATAGGATCGTCTTTTTGGCTTTTAATTAGATCCTCACTTGTGGATTCTTGACTCCATTGTGCCACATTATTTGTATTTTGAGCGCTAGCTCGTTGTCTAGTGACAGCTTCAATATGTATCAGTCCTAATAAATGATCTATATCCACATTTGTTCCATTTATGGCACCTTGTTTAGCAAGTTGATCTGCTAGATCATTACCTTCCTTGTCCATGTTCTGGGTTTTAGAATGACCTTTAGTTTTCTTCCAATAGATGGTTAGACCATTACTTTTGACTAATTCATCAATGGCACAGAATAGCTTGGCGTGTTTTACAGGTTTGTTATTGGACCGTGACATGTTATTTCTTTTCCAAGTAGGCAGGTATTCAACAAAACTATTACGTACATAATTGGAATCGGTGACTATAACAAATTCTGTGATGCTGTGCTCTATAGCAATTTGAACAGTTTTGTATACAGCTGCTAATTCGGCCACTTGGCTGCTCTTAGCACCAATGCTGTATCCCACTGAAATATCTGGAAATCCACTGGTCCAAGCGATTCCAATACCTGCTACTAGTTTTCTCTCCTCCCCTGTGGCGGTGTGATAAGCACAACCATCAATATACACACATGGAAGTAAAGGACAGTAATCCTCATCATATGCTTTGTAAGGGGAAGAGATTTGTTCCTCTAAGAAATCCTCTATTGGCTCCTCTTTATGAGAATGAGCCGCACAATCATGAAGTTCGGCAAGTCCTTGAGCTACTGGACTCTTTTTATTTTGTTTATACCGAATTTCTAATGGCCAACCTTGTAAAGATAACGTCCATGCAGTTATTCTGCTGTTGGACAAATTGCCATCTCTAATTTTGTCACTTTGTAAATATTGTAGTGGTTGGTGTGCCGTTTCAACAATAATTTTCTCACCCTGAATATAACTTCTGAAGTTTTGAAGGGCCCAGACTGTGGCTAATAGGGCTTTTTCACAGTCATTAAATTTTACCTCTACAGGTGACAGGGCCTTGCTGGCATATGCGATGACCTTGTTTAGTTTGTCTTGTTTTTGACACAATACAGCACTAATGCTGAGATTTGTAAAACCAGTTTCCAGGTAAAAGGGTTTACCCCCCTCTGGATATATGAGACATGGGGCTTGGGTGAGTCTCTTTTTAAGTTCAACCATGGATTGTTCCTGGTCTCCCCCCCATGTCCATGGTACATTCTTCTTGAGCAATGTCAACAATGGTTTACTGATTTCTGCATAATTATCAATAAACTTACGTGAATAGTTCATCATACCCAAAAATGATCTCAATTCACTGACATTGGTAGGTGTTTTAGATTTCAACACAGCATCTACCTTCTTCTTTTGAGGATTTAGGCCTTCGGAAGTGACCTCATGTCCCAAGAAGTTTACTTTGGTGCGACACCACTGGGCTTTCTGTAATGAAATTTTAACACCTGCCTCTCTCAACTGGTTAAGCACATGTCTAATCTCCTGGATATGCTGTTCAAAGGAGGTGCTTTTCAACAAAATGTCATCCACATATGTCAAATTTCCCCTTTCGGTAGCATCAGGCATCGCCTTATGCAAAAATACAGCAAATTCATGACCTGCATTTATATAACCAAATGGCATACGATTCCAGGTGAACTGTTCCTTGCCAAATGTAAATGCTAGTTTATATTGGTCTTCAGGACTTACCTTGATGGTCCAATAGCCTTGGGCACAATCCAGTGCAGTGAAAATTTTGGCTCCTTGCATTTGTGCCAAGCATTGGTCAATATATGGCACGGGCCAGCCGGACATATATACACGCTTATTGAGCTGTCTGAGATCAGCACACAAACGCCATTGACCATTCGGTTTGAGGATACCAAGGATAGGATTATTATAAGAACTGTGCACCGATCTTATAATGCCTCTCTCCTTGAGATTCCTTATTATTTCCGCTAGCGAATCGTAACAAGCTAGTGGAAGACGATATTGCTTGACATAAACGGGAGGTGCCTCTGGATCAGTTTGAATCCTAGCAATGTGGATATCTGTTTCACCACAATCATAGGAATCTTTGGCAAAGATGTCCTGACACTCCAGGAGAACTTCTTTTAATCTCTGGCGCTCTGAGTCATTAGAGCATCCATCAGCTAAGGAGACTTCCTGCTGGACCATTTCTAAAAACCCTGGAAAAGCTTCAGGTTGACCTATTTCATAGGCTTCTTCAAGTTTGTCAGTGAGGTCATGACTTGGCTTATTAGTCTCACCGATAGACACACTATATTCCTTTGCTTCCTGCTCATTAAGTGGATGATCAAAGGTAAGGGAAGATTCCTCCACCTGGCAGGTACTTCTTTCAGGATCAAAAGGATAAATTGAATTAATGGTGAACAATCCTTCAGGAGAAGAATTAAATGTTTGTTCGACCATCTGTTCCTCGGTGAGATATTGTTCAGGAATTAGGCCGATGACTACATTTTGAAATCCAAAAGTATAATAATCTGAATCTAAGGCCAGACCAATTACAGTGTCTTTTGACAAATGGATTTCATTGGGAGTACTGTTGTTGACAATTATTTGAGTTTTGGATTGGTGAATATTTACCATGGGGATAGGACTTACTGAAATTCCCAGTTGTTGCATCCTATTTGAGAGGCATATTAATGCATCAAGGTTCTTTAATTTTTGGCCTTTTGGTACCTGAACAGGTAATAGGAAATTATTGGAACCTGGAGGAATGACAACATTTTGTGGTACTAATACCTTTACTGCATATGGCAGTATCTGGGATGATCTGAGGGCCTCATATTCATTCATGAAAGCACATGGATCCTCTTTTAATCTAGTCCACAATATGGAATTCACCACATCCACGTGTATGGCAAACCGATGTAATATATCATTGCCAATGTACATTTGACACCTTGGCTCATTGAGTACCAGGAATAAATGAGTGGCTGTTTTACCCCCTATGGAAATAGATAACATGCATCTTGCAATGACATTGTGACTTTCAGAGTTATCATCCAATTCATGGACCCAGTTATCTTGAGGGTTAGGATACTTAATTACTTTAGGAGTGGCCACTTGTTTTAGCAGATCCCTACTAATGTAACTGTGTTCCTGGCGCAGATCCAGTTTAGCCCTTTTAGTTCTTCCCAGGTCATTAACCTGTAGGGAAAAGAACATGTCATCATTCACCCTTTCAATTCCTGCTAAGAATTGTGTATGATCACTAAACCCAGTAGGGACAGGATCTTCGGGATGAAGGTGAATGGTCAGAACATCACTTTCCAAGCAAACATTTTTAACTCTTTCAGGGGACACACATATGGTGTTATCCTCCCGTCCACCAACTGTACAGGTGGGAGTGGCTTGTAGGAATGAGATGTCTGGAATTTGGGAATTCCTGAAATGGATCTCAATGGAGTCCGGTCTTTCTTCAATTACATGGCAGTTACGTTTACTGCGATAGGACTGGGAGTGCTCATAATTAATCTGCATTTTTGCTTGGGACCAAATAACCTTATTAATGAAATCCACAATGGGATTCAATCTCTTAAGGAGATCTATGCCAATAATCAAACGATCATAGGGCAAATCAACTATCAATATGGGATGGCAAATTATTTTATTTCCCAAGTTGATGGGCAACCAAGCTTCTCCTCTGACCTTTAAAGCAGTGCCTGAAACACTTATGAGGTTAGCTTTAACACTTTTCAGCTTGTATTTCTCAGAAGATAAATCCTGAATTTGTTGAAAATATTTCTGAGATAATATAGTTGCATGGCTACCTGTATCTAATAAAGCCATTATTTGTGGTAAATCATTATGCAATTTAATTTCCAGATAATACCTGTCATCAATTTCCTGTAGTGAACACAAGTATTTAGAATGATCAGTGAAAAGAATGTCATGTTGTCTCTTACCCCTCGACCCCCCTTCCTTTTTCACACAGGATTGCGTGCCTGTCAGTTTCACAGAGGAAGTTTTGGAAGTCTGCAAAATAGAGTCACAGACAAGTCGCCCCTCCTCCTTGCCATCTGGCATTGGAAGGGTTAAATTCTTTTCAGGCATACAAACAACAGGTTCAATGATTTCACTTTTAGACATTGATACAGTACAGGTATTTACATGACTGGAAACTTCTGTTATTGGGGGTTGCTTTCTGCAGCATTCGGTCCTAAAAAAGGATTGTTGGATTTGTTACTGAGAAGCTGGGATATTTTGTCCATCTGTTCTGCCATAACTCCCACTTGGTTCTGCATCTGATCCATTCTATCATAGAGATTATTTCTATTTTTCCAGTGAACTCTGGTGGCTGGATTTTTGGGATTAGCAGTCTGAGACTTGTCAGAACCTTCTGATCCAGAACAATTATTTTGATTTTCTTCAGGGCCATTTTGATAATTCCTAAACTTCCCTCTCGGGTATCTTTTAAATGGAGGATTGCGTCTTTTTACCCATTGATGCTTTTTATCTGGTGCACTATCAACAACTGGACCCTTTTTATCATCTGGATGTGGTTTAGCCTTATTTAATTTGGGAGTATTGGGGTCTTTAACCACATCTGCATAACTCCTTTTTGGGGCTTCAAAGTGTCCCTCATCTCTTTTATGATGAACCTCAGAAATTTCATTATTCAGCTTTTTAAACCTCCTATCCTGAGTCTCCTCGCTATTTTGCAATACAGCAAAAAGGGTTGTACTTTCTGATAGTAACCAATCTAGACCCCATTTGGGATTATATTCCCGGGCCAGAATAATTTTGATTTTATTTGGCAGAGCATCGTAGAACAATTGGATAAATTCAGGGTTTTCAAAGTGGGGCTTTTCCTCAGTCAGGCTATAGGCATTTTTGAGAATGGACAAAAATTCCCTAGGGCTTTGATTTGGCCGACATTTCAAAGTAAACATGGCCTTTCTAGCAGCTGTGGCTGTTTGATAGGGACCGAATTCAGTTTTCACTTCTGAAACAACTTCAGACCAGGTATTTTTGCCCATATCTCGTAGGGAATTAAAGAAAAACCTGTATTTTGATTCAAACACCCATGAAATGAATTGGATCTTCTGCCTGTCACTATTTAAATTCAGGGTCAGCATAGCCTCCTCGTAGGCCTCCAAATGATTAATTATAGAAGGAGAACCTTTCTTGGTAAACAGACCTACTGTTTCTTTTAAGAATTTTATCACCTTTGGGCTATCACATACAGGCTGAGAAGTCCTTCTTTCACTTCTTTGAGACTGTTTATGAGATAAGGTTGAACTCGCTTTGGGAAGAGAATGTCTTTTGGGTCTAAAAATCTCTTCCTCAAATGTGTTATTGGAATCACTCTCAGAATCTGACATTTGAGTTTTTGTGGGATGTTTAAAAACTTTATGTTCAGCAGAGGTTCGGCTCAAAAATTCAGGGACATTTTTTTCCTTCCAAATAGAAGGTATAACCTTTTCACTGCTGGTATGTTTTTCCAGCACTGGATACAGATAAGCCGAATCCTCTAACTCCTGTTGCATTAATTCTTTAGCAAATTGCAACTGGTCACATTTGATTTCTAAAGCAGCCCTCTGTCTGTCACATGTTACCAATTCACTATGTTTTTGACTCAGTTCTTTTCTTAGGGAATCAATTATTTCTTTGGTCTGATTGCTTTGCTCCTGATGACCTGATATATGATCAACCAGTTTCTTATTTTCATCAAACAAATTTTTAACTTGATTTTTACAGTCACTAATTATTTGTTGTGATTGTTCAACAAGCTTAGCCTGGGATCTCAGTTCATTTTGAATTTTGTTCAATTGAGCAGCTAATGCATCAATTGTGTAAAGAAATACTGGCCATGATCTATATATCAGTCCATCTTTATCTTTCTTATGTTTAGCAACAGCAATTTCACAAAGAAATGAAGCTACCCATGATCCTTCACTCCAGATATCATTTACATATCCTGCAATTCCTCGTTTCATTTCAACTACCCAACTATTGAGTTCATCTTTAACATCCAATCTATCTTTGACATAAGACATCACATTAAATTTGACTGTTTCTCTAGTCTGTTCATTGTGCAGACCCATTTCTGATTCTGGTTCTGTTTCTGTGTCTGTGCCAAGGGGCAGTATTGCATCTGACACACCTACAGATTCAGCCATGTTCAATATTGTAACCAACAATAGCAACAATCAATTAATGTGAATGGCAATAAAATATATATTTTGCACAATTATAACCCCTATTTCACTAGGTACTTATCTCGCGCTCGGGCCTCCAATTATGTCAGAATGTTTATACTGCTCTGATATAACAGTGTCTATTTATACAAATAAGCAAAGATCTGTAAGTTAGGAGAATCTCAACTTATTTCTATAAATCATAAAAATGCAAGATCGTTTTAAGTGACACTAAACTGAAGATAGAGGATACAATTCTGTGCAAAAATATATATATTTATTAAATACTTCAGTGCAAAATAAATGTCAAAAATATAATTGGTGATAAACACACAGTTTCAATAAAATGCAATAATATATATCACAAAGGTAATATGAGAATAAAATCAAAGAATATTATCTCAGAATAATAAAATGATCATAACCAAAGACTTTTAAATATGAGTGACAGTCTACATAAAAGATGGCAACCAATATGACAGGTTTGACATGTGACTTCTCTCATCCAACAGATATTCAATTTCTATGTTTTAAATACAGTTGCATGGATCAACATTGTTGGACCATGCCTTAAAAAGTCCAGATTGTATTGATAAGATATGTTTCTATTTTCTTAACCTACCATAAAGAATACATCACAACTGAACCCTTTTACTAAAAGCCAGAATCAGCTTAAATCCCAAGATAAAAGAATTAAACCAATCATACTGCAGTTAGAATGATTTAACTTCAAATCTTGATGCTAACAGGTTAGGTGATGGGTCAGTTAGGTGCATCTAAATAAGGCAGATCAAATATCTATATGAAGAATAGGAACATACTTTACCAGCCAAATTCTATTGTCTGAGAAGTCACGTTGTCTTGGTTATAGGATCAATGGTCTCCCCTGAGTTTCAGAACTCCCTCACGATCTTTTCAGTCCTCAGCTCTCCCCCTCTCTTAGCAGACTAGGATTTTTAAACCCCCCCTGGAGTATGGGCGGGGATCTCATTACCATATAATCTCCACGTCACTAAAAGCATCTAATTACTATAATCAATTATTGGAAATTAAAATTAAACATCCACTAGGGGCAGTGTTGCATTACTTATTAAATTTTGTTTTAACATACGTCATAACATACAATGGCCTACTATTAAAAGTGACCTTGATGACCTGTTGACTAGTGAGAGCCCATTAAATCACTTGTCTGTGTCTTACACTGTCAATTAAGATGTCTGGCCTTTAGGATTTACAACACCTTGATCAGTCCAAGTAATTCTTATATAAACACTCCTACCACATGCCTTGAAATGAAGTAATACGTTTTTAAGACGCACAAGTCCTTACACATCATAGAAAAGTATACTTATGTATATATATATATATATATTATATATCTAATATTATATAAGTATCAAGTTCACACTTCTATATTAATAAGAATACAATGTACTATCGTTAATATACATCTTACATATGATGATGTTTTCTATAAAAACTTATATGGTTCATCTTTAAATGTCTGCTAGAATATAGTGGGGTATTGTCCATTGTTATATACAGATAAGATAACAGGCCAGACTAGCCATGAGTGACTAGTACGATGTCTCGCCAATTGATTCTTATCTGATGAGATGTGTAAAGGGGTCTTATTTATGACTGCAGACTTACAAGGATTTTCTGTAGAACTTAAGTCTAAAAAGGCATCTTGTAAAAGAACATGAACTTCCCATGAACTCCTAACAAAATGGATCCTGTCCTGTTCAGAATCTTATATGCATAATATGGTATATACATGGCTTTTAAAATCATTTTTATTCTATTAGTTAATTACACCCAATAGTCCCGACAAAAGATACCTGCCAAAGCTGCTGGTATCTAAACTGATTCAATATATTGCATATCAGAGCTATTTCAGTGAAAGCAATAGCCCATTCTGTAAAAAAAAAAAAAAAAAAAGTACTATTTATAGTGGCCCTATGATTAGAACAGCTGTACAGAATTGAAAAATATTTTAAAAATAAGGAGCTATCTCTTTTTCTCGTTGTGTTATAGCTGTCAGTGACGGGAGAAGGTACAACCACAAAATGCTTTTTACCGATTCCCAATCATTTAACCACTTAAAGCCCCAAAGGACACTTTTTGTTTACAAGTTAAAATCAGTATTTTTTCCTAGAAAACTACTTAGAACCCCCAAACATTATATATATTTTTTTAGCAAAGACTCTGGAGAATAAAATGTCGATTATTGCAATATTTTTTGTCATGCAGTATTTGCGCAGCGGTCTTTAAAACGCCATTTTTTTGGGAAAAATTACGAAAAATCACATTTCACTGCATTTAAAAAATACTAAACAGTAAAGTTAGCCCATTTTTTTTGTATATTGTGAAAGATGATGTCACGCCGAGTAAATAGATACCCAACATGTTACGGTTTAAAATTGCGCACACCCGTGGAATAACGACAAACTACGGTCAATAGAAATCTCAATAGGCGACGATTTAATTTTTTTTAACGGTTATCAGTTTAGAGTTAGAGTATAGCTCTTTTTTTTTTAATTATTGCTCATGCTCTGGCGATCGCGGCAATACCTCACATGTGTGGTTTTAACAGTGTGTAACAATCCTACAGGCTCACCTGAGTTAGAAGACTGCTGGCCGGAGGTAGGAGTGGAGCCCAGTGGCAAGGACCGCAGGCCGGTAGTAGGTGCAGGAAGTCTGGCAGAGGCGTGGTCAGACAATCCGGGTTGGCTATGGTGGTAGCAGTGCTGGATACCGGATGGATACCAGGTAGTACTCTGATGAGGCCACGGGCTCACCTGAGGTGCGGAAACTAAGTGCTAGCTGGTTTTCACTAGAGCCCCCGATGGTGAGGATAGACTGCGCTGCAAGCTAACACCAGGTTGCGGTCCCCAGGATTACCCAGCCAAGCAGAGTGCAGGTTCGGTCCAGAGGTTAAGAAGCAGACAAGGGACAACCAGAGAGAAGTGAGACGAGCCAAAAGGTTGGGGCGGGCAGCAGTAAGCGTGGTCAGACAATCAGGATCGGCAACGGAGGTAGCAGTTCAGTAGGTAGGGACAAAGCAGAAGAGTGGTCGGTAGTCAATTCCTGGTCAGAAGTGGATTTGTGGTAGTAGATAATAGCAACAGATGAGGAGAAGCTTGATCAAGGCTCAGGAGCTCAATAATCAGCAAGCTTGAGTGCAAGGGGCTGGACTTATATAGGGAGGTACCAGGTGTGGGGAATCAAGGGTGATGAGCAAGGCTTGGCAAGACTAAAGTTGAAATAATAGGCTTCAGGGAAGAATGTCCAGAAAGGACGGTAGCCTAGTAAGCAGGGCTACCGCCTGGGATGTGGCTGGTCACGGGTTCAAATCCCGACAGTACTCCCCCCCCTTCCAAGGTGACCTCCGGGCACCGCAGGGGCAGGCTTACCGGGGTGCCGTTGGAACTCTTTTACCAGTCTGGGGGCGTGGACGTTTTCTTCTGGTTCCCAGGAGTTATCCTCGGGAGGGTAGCCCTCCCAACCAATTAGATATTGTAGTCTTCCCCGGTGGATCCTGGAGTCGAGGATGTTTGCGACAGTGTATTCTTCTTCACCCTGTACCCTTACGGGTGGTGGAGGGGGCGAGTGGCGGCCTGTGAAGGTGTTCTCCACGTATGGCTTGAGGAGGGAGCAATGGAAGACAGGGTGCACCCTAATGGAGTCCGGAAGATCGAGCCGGAACGTGACCTCATTAATTTGAGCGGAGATCCGGAACGGACCCATGTATTTTTGGGACAACTTTTTGGAGGGGATCTTCAATCTGAGGTTCCTGGTGGACAGCCACACCTGGTCTCCCACATGGAAGCCCGGGGTGGGTTTGCGGCGTCTGTCTGCTCCCTGTTTAAAGCGCCTCTGGGCGAGCTGGAGGTTGTTTATAATGTTCTTTTGTGCCTCCTGTAGGGTTGTTAGGCGTTCTGCCACTGCTGGGAGGGTGGAGGCGACAGGTAGGTGGGGAATGAACACCGGGTGCGAGCCTGTGTTAGCAAAGAAGGGGCTGTGCTTGGTTGAGCTGTGCTCAGCATTGTTGTAGGCGAACTCGGCCGTGGAGAGATGGTCAAGCCAGTCATCCTGCAGGTGGAGCTGAAACAGCGTAGGTACTGCTCTAGGGTCTGATTAGTTCTCTCCGTCTGCCCGTTTGACTGAGGGTGGAAGGCGGAGCACAGGTTCACCTTAACCCTGAGCACCAAGCAGAAGTTCTTCCAGAACTTAGAGGCAAATTGTACACCTCGGTCAGAGACCACGTTGTCCGGGATCCCATGCAGCCTGAAGACCTCTCTGAGAATAAGATCGGCCGTCTGTTTGGCGGTGGGTAGGCCTTTGTAGGGGATGAAATGGGCCATATTGGTAAGGCGGTCGACTACGACCAGGATGGGGTTCATCCCTTTTGAAGGAGGAAGGTCTACCACAAAGTCCATGGAGATCGAGCCCCAGGGGCGGGTTTGTGGGAGCAATTTAGCAAGCAGAACTCGGACGGGAACCGTATGCAGCGGGTTTACCAGTCCACTAAAGGGGTTGTGGGTGGCCAACCATGGGATGACCAAGATCACCGGGAACTTCAGGGAGGCGATCAGTGAGAAGTGGATCTTCTCGTGGTGATCGGGTTCTATAAGGACTTGTAGTTCGATGGTCTCGTGAGTCGCCGGCCCCGAGGAGAGTGGGGATCCGTCAACGGTTTTCAGGTCAACAGGGGCTGCCTTGATTATCAGTGGAATGTTCTTTTGGTGGGCGAAGGTTAGGTACATGAAGTTGCCTCCCGCCCCGAAGTCTAACATCGCAGAACAGGGGAGTTGTCGCCCCTCAATGTCGATAAGGATGGGGACGATGAAGTGGGATCCATGAGCCGCCGTGTTGTTATCTTCAGGGGCTGCTGGCGGGGTTGGAGTCTGTGATTGCTGCTTTAACTCCGTGATGGCAATAGTTCTTTGAATCTTATTGGGACATTGGATGGCAAAATGACCCAGCTCTCCACAGTAGAGGCAGAGGTTTTCGGCCAGCCGTCTCTCCTTCTCAGCTGTGGATAGAGACCTACGTAGTGCGTCGACCTGCATAGGTTCAGTTGCTGACTGGGGGTCGCGCTGGGCGGTAGAGGAGAAGGAGTAAGTGGGTCTGTGGTCCGAGGACCAGAGTCTTTCCTTCTTCCTCTCGGAGAGTCTTTGATCTATCCAGATGCATAACTGAATAAAGTCATCCAGATCGTCCGGGGCCTCAACTCTGGTGAGTTCGTCTTTAATTGCTTCGGACAGGCCTCGCCGGAATTGGCTCCTCTGTGCTGCTGGGTTCCAGATGGTGTCCGTGACCCAACGGCGAAATTCGGTGGTATATTCGGCGACGGAGCGTCTCCCTTGTCGCCGACTATGTAGTCGCGCCTCGGCTGTCGCACAGCGGTTGGGGTCATCAAAGACTTGGCTCATGGCGGTGATGAAGTTGTTTAAGTTGTCCAGGAGCTGATTGTTAGACTCCACGTATGGCGACGCCCATGCTAATGCTTCATCTGTCCAGAGATTGATCATGAATAGCACCTTCTTTTTATCGGTGGTGAAGGGGCCGGGTTCATCTGAAAATAGATGCGGCATTGGTTCAGAAATCCCCGATACTGGCATCTGTCACCGCCAAATTTTGATGGGAGTGGCATGCGGGTGTCTGCGGCCGCGCCGCGGACGTCTAGGAGTTGCCTCTGTAGTTCAATAATCTCCCTCTGTTGGCTTTGGACTACGTCTTGGAGCTGGGAAAATTTCTCCTGATACGTAGTACCAAATTCTTAAAGTTCAGTGATCTGTTTACACAGAGTGGCCATTGCGGACTCCATAGTTATGGCTGATTATTCTGTAACAATCCTACAGGCTCACCTGAGTCAGAAGACTGCTGGCCGGAGGTAGGAGTGTAGCCCAGTGGCAAGGACCGCAGGCCGGTAGTAGGTGCAGGAAGTCTGGCAGAGGTGTGGTCAGACAATCCGGTGGTAGCAGTGCTGGATACCGGATGGACACCAGGTAGTACTCTGATGAGGACACGGGTTCACCTGAGGTGCGGAAACTAAGTGCTAGCTGGTTTTCACTAGAGCCCCTGATGGTGGGGATAGACTGCGCTGCAAGCTAACATCAGGTCGCGGTCCCCAGGATCACCCAGCCAGGCAGAGTGCAGGTTCGGTCCAGAGGTGGAGAAGCAGACAAGGGACAACCAGAGAGAAGTGAGACGAGCCAAAGGTCGAGGCGGGCAGCAGTAAGCGTGGTCAGACAATCCGGATCGGCAACGGAGGTAGCAGTTCAGTAGGTAGGGACAAAGCAGAAGAGTAGTCGGTAGTCAATTCCTGGTCAGCAGTGGATTTGTGGTAGTAGATAATAGCAGCAGATGAGGAGAAGCTTGATCAAGGCTCAGGAGTTCAATAATCAGCAAGCTTGAGTGCAAAGGGGCTGGACTTATATAGGGAAGTACCAGGTGTGGGGAATCGGGTGATGAGCAAGGCTTGGCAAGACTAAGGTTGAATTAACAGGCTTCAGGGAAGAATGTCCAGAGAGGACAGTAGCCTAGTAAGCAGGGCTACTGCCTGGGATGTGGCTGGTCACGGGTTTGAATCCTGACACAGTGATTTCATTCGCGGCTCGACTTCCGTTTATGTTTTCTTTCGTGTGTGAGCTAACGGTGACGGGGGCAGCTAAATTTTTTTTTTTTTTTAAACTTTATTACAGGTTTTTAAAAAAAAAATAAAAATCTGATCACTTTTATTGCTGTCACAAGCAATGTAAACATCCCTTGTGAAACCAATATGCAGTGACAGGTACTCTTTATGGAGGAATCGAGGGTCTAAAAGACCCTAGACCCCTCCACTACACTTTCATGTATGCAAACCGCTGAAAACTGAATTTTTACATACAGTAGTTTTTTAAATCTGCCACCTTTTGCAGCAGAGTAACCCGGAAGTGACGTCATGGACGCCGCCTCCGAGTTACGTCATCGGAGACCTGATCGAAGCCGCTTCCGCCTTAGATCGGGACTCCATCCAGCTGGCGGTGGGACGGGAGCCCCGAGCAAAGTGACGGAAGCCCCATCGGTCCTTACTGACGGAAAGCCGACCGTCGGCTGTAAACCACGGTACTGGGATGGCGGACGCGCCGGCTAGGTGCTCGGGTCTCCCGGTGGGACGGGAGGCCCGGTCAAAGTCACGGAAGGCAGCGGGAGGGGAGGGAACATCCCGAGCCGCATCGGTCGTTACCGACGGGAGGGAACATCCCGAGCCGCATCAGTCGTTACCGACGGAAAGCCGACCGTCAGCTCTAAACCATGGTACCGGGATGGTGCCTCTAGCTAGAGGCATCATCCCGGTATAACCCCGCAAAGTCTGCCGACATAAATATACGTCACTTTGCAGTAAGTGGTTTAAAAGCAGGTTTGGCATATAGAATATATTGTTCTGTTTAGCGTAGAAGATTACTTATTTGCAAACCACTCTGACCTTCCAATTTCCACTCCAAGTTGGGCAGGAACAGAGCCAAGAACTATAGCAGGAAGGAATCATCATTGGATCCTTTAGAAATATAAGAAGTTGGCAGGTGACTTGATCTACCAGACTTTAACCACTTACCGCAAAGTGACGTAGGACTACGTCGGCAAACTCTGCGGTAGCATACCGGGATGATGCCTCTAGCTAGAAACACCATCCCAGTACCGTGGTTTACAGCCGACGGTCGGCTTTCCGTCAGTAACGACCGATGGGGCTTCCATGACTTTGCTCGGGGCTCCCGTCCCACCGCCAGCTGGATGGAGTCCCGATCAAAGCCGGAAACGGCTTCGATCGGGTCTCCGATGACGTAACCCGGAGGCGGCGTCCGAGAGTCGGGCCAGGGGATTGGAGCGGCGGCGATCGCCGCTGCTCTTCCCCGATCGTCGGGGAATCAAGTGTGGAGATCCGCCTGCTTGGGTAAACACAAGCGGGCGGATCTCCTAAGTGACAGGCAGGGTCAGATTGCAGGGCTCAGCATAGCTGAACCTGCGATCTGTCCTTGTGTCACATAGTCCCCTCCCCCCACACACGTCAGTAAGCACCAGGCATACATTAACCCCTTGATCACCAATAAAAATTAACCCCTTCCCTGCCAGTGTCATTTTTACTGTAACAGTGCATATTTATAGCACTGATTACTGTAGTAATGTCACTGGTACCCCCAAAAGTGTCAAAAATGTCAGTCAGGGGTCCTATCTGTCCGCCGCAATGTCGCAGTCCCGCAAAAAAAAAAAAAAAAAAAAATCGCAGATCGCCGCCATTACTCGTTAAAAAAAAAAAACACCAAAAACGACAAAAAACTTTCCCTTAGTTAGTAAACGCAATAACTTTTGTGCAAACCAATAAAAATACGCTTATTGCGCTTTTTTTTACCAAAAATATGTAGCAGATAACAAATTGGCCAAAAATGATAAAAAATTTTGATTTTTACATTTTTTTGGGGGGGGGGGAATTTCATATAAAAAAATGTGAAAAATATTGTTATTTTTTCAAAATTGTCGCTCTTTTTTTGTTTATAACGCAAAAAGTAAAAAAAAAAAAAAAAATCGCACAGGTAATCAAATACCACCAAAAGAAAGCTCTGTTTGTGGGAAAAAAAAAAAAGACGTAAATTTTGTTTGGGTACGGCGTTGCATGACCGCGCAATTGTCAGTTAAAGTCGCACAGTGCCGAATCGCAAAAAGTGGCCCAGACGTAAGACAGCAAAATCCTCCGGTGGTAAAGTGGTTAAAGTGGAGTTCCACCCTGTTTTACAACTTACTAGTTTTAGTTCGGGCTGTCAATGCTAAACAACAATTGGGCATTTTTTTTTTTTTGTGTGTTCCTTACCTTCTTTTTAGGGCATTTTAATGTGCACTTCCTCCTTCCTCCCTTCTCCTCGGCCGTGGCCGCCGTCATCACTTCCTGTTCTGCATTGCTTCATGGGAGCTGCATTGCTTCATGGGAACACTCCCAGGAGGCAATGGCAGTGACATGGGCTGGCCTCTCCTCACATCGAGTTATTTCCAAACAGGAAATGACGCAAGAGAGGAGGAGTCAAGCATGTCCGGCGCCATCTTTAATAAGGGTAACACTGCTATTTTTGCCAGTACCACTTTAATAGCAGAGTCACATCGTTGCAGACCGATCTGCGCTTTTCAGATCAATTAATACTTTACACCTTCTTTTTGTCAGTCGGTGAGTGCACTGTTGGGCACATTGGTGGACACTATAATTTTGGCACTGTGATAAACATTGTAATTTTGGGCACTATGATGGAAACTGTAATTTGGGCACTGTGGTTGATGGCACTGTGATTTTTTGCAGCACTGTGATTTGGGCAGCAATGTAATGGCACTGTGATTTTTGCAGCAATGTGGTGGCACTGTGATTTTTGCAGCACTGTGATTTTGGCAGCACTGTGAATGCACTGTGATTTTTGGCAGCACTGTGATGGCACTGTGATTTTGGCAGCACTGTGATGGCACTGTGATTTTGGCAGAACTGTGATGGCACTGTGATTTTGGCAGCACTGTGATGACACTGTGATTTTGGCAGCACTGTGATGGCACTGTGATTTTGGCAGCACTGTGATGGCACTGTAATTTTGGCAGCACTGTGATGGCACTGTGATTTTGGCAGCATTCTGATGGCATTGTGATTTTGGCAGCACTGTCAAGGGGTGGCACTGTGATTTTGGCAGCACTGTGATGGCACTGTGATTTTGGCAGCACTGTGATGGCACTGTGATCTTGGCAGCACTGTGATGACACTGTGATTTTGGCAGCACTGCGCTTTTTGGCAGCACTGATGGCACTGTGATTGCACTGTGATTTTTGGCAGCACTGTGATTTTGGCAGCACTGTGATGGTACTGTGATTTTTGCAGCACTGTGATGGCACTGTGATTTTGGCAGCACTGTGATGGCACTGTAATTTTGGCAGCACTGTGATGGCACTGTAATTTTGGCAGCATTCTGATGGCATTGTGATTTTGGCAGCACTGTCAAGGGGTGGCACTGTGATTTTGGCAGCACTGTGATGGCACTGTGATTTTGGCAGCACTGTGATGGCACTGTGATCTTGGCAGCACTGTGATGGCACTGTGATTTTTGGCAGCACTGCGCTTTTTGGCAGCACTGATGGCACTGTGATTTTGGCAGCACTGTGATGGCACTGTGATTTTGGCAGCACTGTGATTTTGGCAGCACTGTGATGGGACTGTGATTTTGGCAGCACTGCGATTTTTGGCAGCACTGATGGCACTGATTTTTGGCAGCACTGTGATGGCACTGTGATTTTGGCAGCATTCTGATGGCACTGTGATTTTGGCAGCACTGTGATTTTGGCAGCACTGTGATGGGACTGTGATTTTGGCAGCACTGCGATTTTTGGCAGCACTGATGGCACTGATTTTTGGCAGCACTGTGATGGCATTGTGATTTTGGCAGCACTGTGATTTTGGCAGCACTGTCAAGGTGGTGGCACTGTGATTTTGACAGCACTGTGATGGCACTGTGATTTTGGCAGCATTCTGATGGCATTGTGATTTTGGCAGCACTGTGATTTTGGCAGCACTGTCAAGGGGGTAGCACTGTGATTTTGGCAGCACTGTAATGGCACTGTGATTTTTGGCAGCACTGATGGCACTGTGATTTTTGGCAGCACCGTGATGGCACTGTGATTTTTGGCAGCATTCATGGCACTGTGATTTTTGGCAGCACTGTCAGGCACTGTGACTTTGGCAGCACTGTGACTTTGGCAGCACTGTGATTTTGGCAGCACTGTGATTTTGGCAGCACTTTGATGGCACTGCTATTGGGGGGCAGCACTGTGGATGGATGGATGGATGGTTGTATGTCATACTGTGCTGACCCCATCTCAGTGTGACATCCATCCATCCATCAATGCACAGTGCAGACCCCATCACTGTGTTACATCGATCCAGCTATCCTTCCACAATCCTGCCCCCTATTAAAGGGTGCCATCACAGTGTTGCTGCCACAATAACCATGCTGCCCCCAATAATAGTGCTGCCATCCACCCGTTACATTAAAGTTCCCCATCAGCCAGACAAGAGCTTTCTTACTGTAATAGCTGGCAGTGTGTGTATGTGTGTGTCTCTGTCTGACTCTGTCTCTGTCTCCTGCACTTGTATCTTCCGGGAGGCGGGGAAGGGATATAGAGGGCGGAAACTTCCTCCTCAGCCGACGTCTCTATAGCAACCTGTACTATGCCTAAAGCATAGTACTGCCCATGTAGGGGATTTCATGCTGCATTCTGGGTAGCCAGAATGAACAGCAATCAGGAAGAAGGTCACTAAGTCTTACACTGCGGCTTCAAACGCCCTTAGTAAAGATGACAACGCACAGGCAGCGATTTTAAAAGTAAGATTTTCACTAAACAAATACACTGTTCAACTCATAAATATGCAAATAGCGGTTTTGTCAAGCGAGATGTATTAATATTAATGGGCTATTTTTGTTTAAAAAGTGATTCTGAGGGTGGAACTCCGCTTTAAGGAACCCTTTATCCAAGAATAAATAAAGCAAGTTGCAATTTTGACTATATTATTGAAACTAAAGTTGAGCTAAAAAATGTTTTTTTTCTCTAGAGCTTTAGTTACATTACTCACTGTAATGAAGTAAATCTCATGATGTGCAAGCTGTTGGATTCTGTAAAAATTTTCACCAAAGGGCTTTCCTGTCCTCTTCCTGCTGCTGACCTTTCAGTGCTGTAGGGGTTAACAGCTTCAGGCTCCAGGCCCAGCTGCACTATAGATAGTCTGAAGGGACAGGCCCCTCCTGCCCTCTCCTCCACTGCCTGTAACATGATCTGTGAATGGGGGAAGAAATCCTGTGTCTGGTTAGACTATCCCCCAATCATGACTCTATTGGCAAGACCCCCTAATGTGGGATTTTTTAGGGCAAAAATATCACCAAAACAATTAAAAGTGCATGAAATTTTAATTTACATATATGTATAAAAAGAATATACAATACAAAAGTCCAATAAAATAACATAACATTGCGGTTAAATTGTATATTACTGTTGTGTAAGTGTAACCTCAAATCAACTGTAATAACAGCTATATGAACCCATCGCGTTTTGAAAAATCGTATAATTTTTCTTCCTCAGGGGTATATGGGTATACAGTGCATTTTTTCTGTTATATCAAGAGAAAAAAATGATAAAGTTAAATGTAAAAACATATTGCATTCAATAAACTCATCATACATGTTCACACTAACCTGCTGGGGCTGCACAACAGTGAAAAAACAACCGTATAATAATGTAGCACTGCCCCCTAGAGGGCTGCTGAAGATTACACTTAAGGCATTCCCCTGGGTTACCTGTAGCAACTGCAAGCATAAACCTTAGTATTTTAAGTTCTTGGCTCAGTCAAAGATCAGTCCAGTACCACCAGACAAGGAAAAAAGATAAAGAAGCTGCATACTCAGTTGTACATAGTTAAATCAACTGCTCTAAAAAAAAAAAAAGATGTGTATATATATATATATATATATATATATATATATATACTGTATATACTCTAAAAAGAAAGGAAAATAGAGGGTGCACCAGCCAAGCACATTATCCTTTGCAACAATTTATTCTTCAACAAGTATGTGAATCACAAACCAAGAAGAAATAAAAGCAAAGAAAAAAGTCCAAGTCCACCAAGTTCTCCATTCAGTACAGTCTTATGGTTAAAGACAGTCCTGGAATGAAGACCTCCAAAAATAGCTGACGCGTTTTGTGAGTGTCCCCTCTTCTTCGGAGCTGAAAAATTGGGTTCAGATCCAGTGATTAGACTGGGTATTGCCAACATCCCTGGTAATAGAACAAGAAAGAAAGTTCCCCTAACTATGTTACGTCTTTAGGACTGAAGGTAGCGGAGACTTCCACAGATGACCAGACACATTTCGGTCAATCGCCTTTTTCAACGGTCAGGTAGGAACAAACCTCAGACTGAAGGGTACGAAAAATAGCAATCAGTAACACATAATGATGGTTTATCAATAATATCTCAAAAAATAAAATAAAAAGTTGTACAAAAAAGATACAAAGTGTTTACTGTACCATAGCTATAGCTTCAATATATTTGTTCACAATATCAGTGTTCTGTATCTAAATACGTACCCCATAGAATAGTCCAAGACGGGTAAGGCCACAATTGTTAAAAACAGGCAGGTAACACCTGCATTCTAAAGAACTGCTGTGTTCTTGACAAGATCACCTAAGACTCTGCCTCGATAGAGAATATGTAAATAACTTTTTCCAAAATGAGGAGACAGGCAGAGGGACATAATAGGTCAGCAGGGGCTATAAATCAGTATAAGATGGTTACACAGCAGAGATGGCCGAGCCTAGCGAAAAGGCTCCCACAAGGATCCCAGGGATCAGTCCAATGAGAAGGGGTCTAAAAGAAAAGGAGGGGAAGGAATGTAAAATGTCTATCCTACTATTTGAACAACAAGGTGACAAAGTGTCTCCACAATGGGTGCTTATAAACTATAAAAATATACGTATTGTATTGTATATGTCAACCTATAGAAATCCCAATGGATGTAGATTTGTACAAGAGTATTGTGGTAGAGGAGTCCCTGTAAGGAGAATCCATTGGAAAGAACCAAAATACTGAGTAAGTCAGATGTATATTCAACCAGACAGCAAAAATGTGTGATTAAAAATGTTAGGGATACTGTCAGCTTCCCAGTGGAATAAGTCACCCAGGTGTGTGGAGTTCAAAGAGTAGTCCCTGTCCACCATAAATTCAGAAAATTCATAGAGATCATGAGTGGTGAGACAAGATGTATGAACCAAAAAGGCCTAAAAGTGAGATGATGTAAAAAAATGGAATGCCCAAGTAGTTTACCATTCCAGACATCCAAAGGTAAACATGCTTAGTATTGCCCACTGGGCAGGAGGAAGAAGGAAGGAGACGGAACTGAAGCAGTGATAGGTCTAAGGCGAGTTGTCCTAAGAACGGACGGTAGGCGATAGTCTACATTATCTGCCAGAATGTCTTACCTGAGTACCCAGTGTGGAAGTATGTAATGGCGGCCCGCTCTCAAAATCGAGTGCGTCCGCCATATAAAGACGCCGGCGCACGAGCAGAGCACGGATAGTCTCCGCCTCTGGGCATGCGTGAGGACCAATCAGGCTCCTCCATGTCCGGAGCGCACGGCGCCGCCGACGTCAGCCGCAACGTGCGTTCCAGACACGCCGGCGCATGTCATACGGCAAGCAGAGCTTGTCAAATGACGTAACTCGAAAGCCAGTAGGGGGCGGAGTCGCCCCTTTGTGCGCCGGGGGGAGCCCAGTGAAACAGCAGCAAGGCACATCTCGCTGGAAAAGCAAAAGCTTGGGACAAAAAACACTTTGTTTACAGTAATTGCAATAATGACAAATGTTTACACAGATCATTATTTAAATATTAAACATGGCGCAATAGATATGTAAGTCATGGGACCATTTCCTTACAGAGGTAACAATAGCACTAATACACATCTGCATAGGTCGACGTAAAAGGACTAAATCTGACACATAAGTGAGGGACCAGAAAATTGAAGGGCTTAAACTCACATCAAATCCCAAGTGTCAGATGAATTTAACAAGGTGACATCAATATCTATGTATGCAACCTAGTTGTTCCGTAAAGGTCAAGAGAATTGAATTTAGGATCAGGTATGTTCAGAGTCTCATCCATCTTATCACATATTAGATGTCAAGCCAACTGGTAGATACAGATTTTTTATCCATACCATTGTTGTTTGTTCTAGCAGGGAAGGTTGTTATGAATCCCATAATGTGCCTATAAAACTACTCCTTTTTGCGTTGGAAAGGAAAATTATGGGCAGTGCCAGAGCACTTGTCGTTGTGAAAATGTGGGGGAAAGAAACACCCCTTGTTTCTAAAATGGAAGTGATTTTTGGGGGTAATAGATGTGTAAAGCCCCTGTTCCCACCCTATGGAGTGCGACACAAAGAGTCGTTCAGAAAATTATAAGGTCGCCACAAATCCCAAAATGTAGAGAACGTGTCTCCTTAGTGGGAGATCAGGATTACATTGGCGCATGCAAGAGAGATGTCTTTGTGCTCGTTTGTGAAATTTATTTATTTTTTTTCCCACATAAAAGCACCCACAGGAGCAGAGGAGGAGATAGACTACTCTGAAGGTCTTACAATTTGTGTAATGTAAAGGCCTGTAGGGTTGGCCATTAGGTAAGATAATATTGCTGTTAGTATTCATGTGGCGGCAGATGTTACAACCACCGTATTTAAATGTCCCCAGTCGCTTGCAAGGGTCGCATCTAAATTCTCCGGTGAACTCACCGTTAACCAGTCTGTCCTTCAATGAGTGTGCCTTATGGTACGTTATGGCTGGTTTCTCAGTTACAAAGGGATTAAGATTTGGGTCACATGTCAACAAATGCCAATATTTATTCACAATATTGTGAATTTGATTGTATTGTTTGGTATATTTGGTGATAATGCGCACCTGATGTTGTGTTTTGTCATTTTTTTGCATCGAGGTTGCCCCCTTTTTGTTCTTAAATATCAGTTCCTGTCGTTTGCATGCCTTTGCCTTCCGGTATGCTTTTTTTTTAGACACGTCTATGAGTATCCCCGCTTTGTTAGCCTGATTCTAAATTTGTCTGCCTCTGATTTGAAGGTGTGTTCCTCAGAACAATTTGCGAAGCCGCAGATATTGTCCATATGGAATAGATTTCAAAAGCGGGGTGGGGTGGGAGCTGGTGGCATATAAGATTGTATTAGCTGCAGTCGGTTTCCTAAATAGAGATGTTTTAATCTGTCCGCTTTGGTCCTTTGTTATGGTGATGTCCAGGAAGTCGATGGTGTTCAAGTCATAGTTAAGGATGAATGTCAAGGTGTATGAGTTCTTGTTCATACATTCGACACACTCGAGAAGCAGTTCACTGGTACCTGTCCAAATGATCAGCACGTCATCGATGTACCGATGCCATGCTAGTATGTATTGTGTATATTGCAGATGAGATTCCTCAGAGAGGAAAAATCGTTCCCACTCCCCCAGGTACAGGTTCGCGTACGATGGGGCACAACATGTCCCCATCGCAACACCCTGTACCTGGAGGAATTGGGAACCATCAAAAGCGAATACATTTCGCAGTAAAATGTACTCCAATGACTGTAAGATGAATCTAAGTGTAGAAGGTGAGTCTAGATTCGATTGGGTCAGGACACGTCCGATCGTCTGGATGCCCTGTAGGTGGGGGATGGAGCTATAAAGGGCTTCTACATCGATTGCCACCAGCAGGGCATCCAAAGGAACCGACATGCCTTCAAGTACCTGTAAAAGATGTATCGTATCCTTGACAAAGGAGGGGAGGGTCTGTACAAACGGATAGAGTTTACTATCGATGTACCTGCTAAGGTTGCCGGAGACAATTGGCTTACCCGGCGGGTCAGTCTTGTTCTTGTGAATCTTTGGCAGACTGTAGAACGTTGGAATTTTCGGGTACTTTATGCAAAGATAGTCCCAGGTATTCTTGTCAATGCAGCCCGCCAAATAGGCTCATCGACAAGAGTATAAAATTCTGAGAAATATTTGTAGATTGTAGACCTGGAGATTTTCTTATACCATTTAGGGTTGTCTAAGATTTTCCAACACATTTGACTATATTGTTGGTTGTTCATGATCACAATATTCCCCCCCTTTTCGGATGGTTTGATAGTTAATTGGAACTGTTTCGTGAGAGTGATAAGCGCAATCCTTTCTTGATTGTTCAGATTAGAAATATTGGAGGACGGTCTAATTTTTTTGACTTCCCTGGAGACCAACATAACAAAGGCCGCTAAATTAGTGTTGGAATTTAGTGAGGGAAACTTATCGGATTTTTTCTGGAAATGGGAAGAACGGGATAAGGTCAGGACCATCCTGTTCCTCAAGTAAAATAATCAAAGTGTCCAAAGCTTTATTGTCCAATTTCTTGGACTTCGGTTGTAAAAGTTTTGGATTGTAGTTTTGTGCATGTTGGCTCTGTAGTAATATCTTGCGGGTAAACAGAATTAGGTCTTTTTTAAACTCAAACTTATCAATGTCCATTGCAGGACAAAATGTTAGGCCCTTGCGTAGAAGTGTAATTTGGGCTGTTGAAAGTGGGTAATCGGACAGATTAATAATGTCGCTGTCGTCTTCTAATAGTCGCTGTTCACCAATGGCGGGGAGGATGCGTTTCATGAGAATTCCTCATTCGTCGCATTCTCAGCCGCCATTGCGTGTGTGGTGTCTGTAATAGCAATGTGTTTAATTTTCGAAGTGTTCTTGACAGGTAAATTGGTACTTGTCATACATCGTTTGTCTAATGAGAAATTGGATACCGGTGTTGACCCGGATGCCGTGGAACGACGTTTACTAAGATTGGTGTTTTCCTCCTGAGGAAACAAACGTTTGGTTTTGGCCGGTCTACCCCAACTGTTCGTTTGTTTGTGAGGAGGAGGAGAGGGATGAATTAATAGAGGAATTAGACCCCAAATTTGATTCTGCTCTAGTTAAGTCTCGACGTTGAAGTCAGGATTGCGTACGAGATTGGTTCCATTTATAAGCTTTTTTATCCCTGAATGCTATGCGATCTCTACATAGTTTTTGTTCCTTTTTGCTAATATTGAATTTTATACTTTTATCGAGTTGATTTTTTATGTTGTTTTCCAAGCCCTTAAATTTGGGGGTATCTAGATGTGGTTCAAGTTGTTCATAGAGCTTTTCAATGGTACGATCTAACTCTTTAATTCTCTTTTGGTACTCTTAAATGAGTATACACATCATATTTCTAGAGCAGAGTTGGAGATTGGCCTCCCATTTGTTTTTAAAAGTTTCATCTAGGTCATCTAGGGTAGGGAAAATCTGAATTCTCAACCCTAAGGGGTTGAGATTTTCTCTGTTATATGTCTTGAAATTGTCCACATGTAGATATAGATTAGTTTTCTTTTCTACTGCCTTCTTCAATTGGAAAACCAAAGATTCAATTTTGGTATCTTGGGCTTCCTTTCTCCCATGCTCCCTGTAGGAGAACAGGAGACTATTGAAGCCAGAGCCTCTGAACATAGTGGTTCGATGGTTTTCAATAATTCAAGAAAAAATGCAGCAGAAAAGATACTTCTCTCTAGTAAAAAAAGGCACCAAGGCCATTCTAAATAGCCCAACCCGATATGGCAAAGGAGAGAGGGGGATCAGAAAGACAAAATCTCTTGCTCAACCTTGCGGTACTCAGGGCTAAGGAGGCCGTCCGTGCAACTTGGAGGGCGTCCAAAAGGCCCGGATATCGTAAGTACAGAAGAGCAAATTGTCTAATAACAGTTCAACACAGTTGTATTAAAGAGAGCATTTCTCTAAAGGAGAATCACTGAAGCAGTACTCTGCGGCCCAAAAGAATATGGCAGAGATTATGTACAATCAGGAGGGCAAGGTCTCCTATTCAAATTTCCAAGATTCTGGGTTGTGGACACCATCTGCATATATTTGGAGGGTGTGCAGAAACCAGGACACTATGGGTGAACAGGCACAGAATATAACAGGCACAAAATATGGCAGAGAATATATACACTCAGGAGGGCACAGTCTCCTATTCGACTTCCCAGGATTCTGGGTTGTGGACACTGTCCGCATGTATTTGGAGGGTGTGCAAAAACCAGGACACCGCGGGTGAACAGGCACAAAGTATAACGTATCCAGAAAATACGGCAGAAAGGAATACCTCTCTATGACAGACTCACCGAAATAGCACTATGCAGCCCAATCAAATATGGCAGAGGGTATGTGTAGTCAAGAAAAACAGGGTTCAACCTCACAGGGCCCCGGGTTGTGCTAGTGGGCACCGTCCACAAGGATTGGAGGGTGCCCAGAATCCAAGGCACTGTGGGTGGGCAAGCACAAAATATATACTATCAAAATATAATTATGAAAGGATTCTATGCTCAAACACAATAGTTATAATGAGTATATGTCAAGTATAATCACTAGGTCCGAATAAGGCGGGGAGGTGGTTATTTGCTACCCTGAAGTTCCTACCTGACCGTTGAAAAGGGCGATTGACCGAAACGTGCCTGGTCATCTGTGGAAGTCTCAGCTACCTTCAGTCCTAAAGATGAAACATATGGCCACTTGTGATTTTAAGTGTTGTTCACTAATGACTATGTTTTTCTGAAGTAAATTTTCATAACTTATTTGTACAATAATAAATTTGCTGAACTATACTCACTACTCAAGGTCTGGTTATTGCCATTAAAGTCCCATACCCTAGGGGAACTTTCTTTCTTGTTCTGCTAGTGTTACAAGGTTTCAGGTGTGAATGGGGAGCAGGTGTGTTAAATTTGGTTTTATCGCTCTCACTCTCTCATACTGGTCACTCGAAGATCAACATGGCACTTCATGGCAAACAACTCTCTGAGGATCTGAAAAAAAAAGAATTGTTGCTTACATAAAGATGGCCTAGGCTATAAGGAGATTGCCAAGACCCTGAAACTGAGCTTCAATACGGTGGACAAAACCATACAGTGGTTTAACGGACAGGTTCCACTGAGAACAGGCCTTGCCATGGTCAACCAAACAAGTTGAGTGCACATGCTCAGCGTTATATCCAGAGGTTGTCTTTCGGAAATAGATGTAAGAAGAGGCTTCCTTCTGGGACGACAGCCATGCAGACCAGTTTGATGCAGTGTGCGACGTATGGTCTGAGGACTGACAGGCTGACCCCTTCAACCTCTGTAGCAATGCTGGCAGCATTCATACATCTATTTCCCAAAGACAACCTCTAGATATGACGCTGAGCATGTGCACTTAACTTCTTTGGTCGACCATGGCGAGGCCTGTTCTGAGTGGAACCTGTCCTGTTAAACTGATGTATTGTCTTGGCCACCATGCTGCAGCTCAGTTTCAGGGTCTTAGCAATTTTCTTATAGCCTAGGTCATCTTTATGTAGAGCTACAATTTTTTTTCAGATCCCAGAGAGTTCTTTGCCATGAGGTGCCATGTTGAACTTCCTGTGACCAGTATGGGAGAGTGAGAGCGATAACACCAGATTTAACACACCTGCTCCCCATTCACACCTGAGACCTTGTAACACTAACAAGTCACATGACACTGGGGAGGTGAAATGGCTAATTGGGCCAAATATGGACATTGTCACTTGGGGGTGTACTCACTTTTGTTGCCAGTGATTTAGAGATTAATGGCTGTGTGTTGAGTTATTTTGAGGAGACAGCAAATTTACACTGTTATACAAGCTGTACACTCACTACTTTACATTGTAGAAAAGTGTAATTTCTTCAGTGTTGTCACATTGAAAGATGGAAAAAAATATTTACAAAAATGTGAGGGGTGTACTCACATTTGTGAGATACTGTATATGTGAAATATGTATATCTATAAATATAGATGCTTATGTACCCATCCAACACTAGAATGTGCAGTTAGCACCATGACTGTTCACTTATAGAGTTCAGGACAAGTGCAAGTAAGCATGCTAAGTACAGTTGGATCTATACGTCACAATAGAATTCAGTTGGAATAAAGAGATCAGAGCCATAAACATAGATTGATAGTACGTTTCCCTATATGCTGTCTCACAGTCTCAGGGTGCATATCTGATTCTCATGTAGTGTGTGTGGAGTTCCTGTATTCACCCAATGTTGAAGCTGTGCTTGATGTGCAATATTTAGATCTTGTGAATATAGAAGGTCCACAGTGGTGAGTGGGAAGGTGGACCTTGTTTTCTTTATGGAACGCACGCCGGCCAGTGGCTCTAGTGAGGGCCGCATAGTGCAATCCAGACGCCAGCCTGATGACGCGTCTAAGACGTCACTTCCAGTGGCGCTCATCTGCGTCATCAGGCTCAATAGAGGAACAGATGTAGGTGGAAACCAGCAGCGGTGGAGCGCAAATGGAACTTCTTGTCCTTGGCCATACCTGAGGCCACTCTAATGATCTACCTGAAGATCGGCTGGGAGATATGTTAAAATTAATATATAAGTAGACTGAATAGAGCAGACATGTGATATACTGTAAATAGAATATTAAAAGGCTATGAAAAACTACTATACTGAAAAGGGGCCAACTACCTCTTAAGGTGTCACTATCAGTTAAAAATATATATAAATATTCTTATGAAGAAATGTTGAAAAAGTAATAATAAATAAAACGAAATAAAAATTCTCAAAAATATATATAATATAATATAGGTGTTAAATCTACATTGTTATACACCTGTTTAAATCAGAGAAAGAGAAATAAATGGACACCTATATGACGCACTTAGAGAGTACTGGAGGTCCATGGAGTCACGTGAAAATACGCAAATGTGTACCCATGTGTGAACATACAGTATACACAATGGGTCTGTGTGGAATATTAGTTTTCTATTTCAGGTATTTTGATGAATGTGTAGACATCCTACTGAGGTTTATATTGTCATTTTAAAAATGGGAGAAGAAAAAAAAAAGGGAGGGGGGAGTGGAGGAAAGGGTCCAAAGGTCCTAAGAACGTGGCATTCATGAAAATGGTTGATTATTAGCATACAGGAGAGACCAACATTAGTTGACTAAGTTGTGTGTGTATATCTTCATTCATTTCCTTGGTCGTTAAACTGCCAGGGGTGAAACTCCAGAAACTTTCTCTCTGACATAGTTTCTGAGACAATTGAGTACTGTCCGTGATACTTTTTTTATTTGCACTAACATAAAGTTTTTCAGGACAAGCTTTCGGGGTATGTCCCCTTCTTCAAAATCCAAGCAGTACTGATTAACAAAATATTTAGCAGAATGGTAAGAAGACACAGAATCTCTATGCCATTTCCTTTGGCTTAGAGATTCTGTGTCTTCTCTTACCATTCTGCTAAACATTTTGTTAATCAGTACTGCTTGGATCTTGAAGAAGAGGACATACCCCGAAAGCATGTTCTGAAAAATTTTATGTTAGTGCAAATAAAAAAAGTATCACGGACAGTACTCAATTGTCTCTGTCGCAAGTGCACTAATACGGCTACAATGACCTCAAGCATGACATAGTTTCTGAAATTCCAACTGAATTCTATTGTGATGTATAGATCCAACTGTACTTGGTGTGCTTACCTGCACTTGTGCTGGACTCTATAAGTGAACAGTCACGGTGCTAACTGCACTTTATAGTGTTGGATGGGTACATAAGCATCTATATTTATTGATATACATTTTATATTTATATATATATATATATATATATATATATATATATATATATATATATATATATATATAATACTATTTTATATATCATACTATTTTATCTTGTTGATTTTTTTTTCATTTATTTTTGCTTTTGATTCATGTTTTTTTTTAAATTCATTTTATTGTATGTAATGATGAAAAACTTATTGTAGTAGACTTGGGTGTGTTTTTGAGGTGGGTGTGTGTGTATGCACACATACACATCCACTTCGAGACACACTCAATCATATGACCCGTTCTGATTAGCCCGCCTATGGTGGGAGGGGGTCTTTTCTAGAGGTCATGTGACATTCTTATTTATTTTTGGTTTGTAAGTATGATGCACATGTAAGTATGAATAATAAATTGTTGCAAAGGATAATGCACTAGGCTTGTGCCCCCTCTGTTTTCCTTTCTTTTCACCTGTGTTTTCCCCGACTTGTTGAGAGTGAGCAACACAGTCTTGTAGGCGACTTCACCGTCAGGAGTCACCTTGTAAAAGATCAAGTCGCACAGCACCTCTAAAGCGCAGGAGCATAACATTTATTTTACAGATACTGTATATATACACTGCTCAAAAATATTAAAGGAACACTTTTTAATCAGAGTATAGCTCTGACCTGGTCAGTTAAGTAGCAGAGGGGGTTGTTAATCAGTTTCAGCTGCTTTGGTGTTAATGAAATGAAAAACGGGTGCACTAGATGGGCAACAATGAGACAACCTCCAAAGCAGGAATGGTTTTACAGGTGGAGGCAAATAAAAAATGTTTCCCTACTCATCTTTTCTGACTGTTTTTCACTAGTTTTGCATTTGGCTAGGGTCAGTGTCACTACTGGTAGCATGAGGCGATATCTGGACCCTATAGAGGTTGCACGGGCAGTCCAACTCCTCCAGGATGGCACATCAATATGTGCCATTGCCAGAAGACTTACTGTGTCTCTCAGCACAGTCTAAAGAGCATTGAGGAGACTCCAGGAGACAGGCAGTTACTCTAGGAGAGCTGGACTGGGCCGTAGAAGGTCCTTAACCAATCAGCAAGACTGGTATCTGCACCTTTCTGCATGAAGGAACAGGCCTCTAGCAAGCCTCCAGCAGGCCACTGGTGTGAATGTCTCTGACCAAACAATCAGAAACAGACTTCATGAGGGTGGCCTGAGGGCCCGATGTCCACCAATGGGCCTTGTGCTTAGTGCCCAGCACCATGGAGCTCGATTGGCATTTGCCATTGAACACCAGAATTACCAGGTTCGCCATTGGCACCCTGTGCTTTTCACAGATGAGAGCAGGTTCACCCTGAGCACATGTGACAGACATGAAAGGGTCTGGAGAAGTTGTGGAGAATGTTATGCTGCCTGTAACATTGTTCAGCAAGACTGGTTTGGTGTTGGGTCAGGGATAATCAGGAAGGCATATCTATGGAGGGACACACAGACCTCCACAGGCTAGACAATGGCACCCTAGCTACCATTTGGTATCAGGATGAAAACCTTGGACCCATTGTCAGATCCTACACTGGTGCAGTAGGTCCTGGGTTTCTCCTGGTGCATGAGGATGACCAGCCTCATGTGGCAAGAGTTTGCAGCCAGTTCCTGGAGGATGAAGGAAGGTATACCATTGAATGGCCCCTACGCTCACCTGACCTAAATACAATAGAACACCTCTGGGGAATTTTTTTTCGGTTCATCCAACGCCACCAGGTTGCACCTCAGTCTGTTCAGGAGCTCACTGATGCCCTGGTCCAGATCTGGGAGGAAATACTCCAGGACACCATCCGTCGTCTCATTAGGAGCATGCCCTGATGTTGTCAAGCATGCATACAAGCAGTGGGAGCCATAAAAAATACTTAGTACCATTTTGAGTTGCTGCAATGACAATTTCAGCAAAATGGACTAGCCTGTTGCATCAGTTTTTCACTTTAATTTTTGGTGTGTCTTTGAATTCAGCCCTCTGTAGGTTGATCATTTTTATTTCCATCAAAAATTTGAATATCATCAAAAAGTTTATTTATTTTGGGAATTCAATTTTAAAAGTGAAACTAATATATTATATTGATTCATTACACACAGAGTGATATATTGTTTTTCAAGCATTTATTTCTATTCATTTTGATGATTATGGCTTACGGTTAGTGAAAACCCAAAATGCAGTATACCAGAAAATGTGAATATTGTGAACTAGTTCAAAATTTTAGATTAATGGTGTCACACTCTAATCAGCTGATTAATTCAAAACACCTATAAAGGTTTCCTGAGCCTTTAAATGGTCTCTCAGTCTGGTTCAGTAGTTTACACAATCATGAGGAAGACTGCTGACTTGACAGTTCACCAGAAGACAGTCATTGACACCATCCACAAGGAGGGTAAGTCACAAAAGGTAATTGCTAATGAAGCTGACTGTTCACAGAGTGATGTATCCAAGCATAATAATGGAAAGTTGAGTGGAAGAAAAAAGAGTGGTAGAAAAATGTGCACAAGCAACAGGGATACATGCAGCCTTGAGAGAATTGTGAAGCAAAGGCCATTTAAGAAATTGAAGGAGGAGACTACAGCTGCTGTCAGTGCTTCAAGAACCACCACACGTAGACATATCCAGAAAATGGGCTACAACTGTCACATTCCTTGTCTCAAGCCACTCCTGAACCCGAGACAACGTCAGAAGTGTCTTACCTGGGCTAAGGAGACAAAGGACTGGACTATTGCTCAGTGGTCCAAAGTCCTCTTTTCGAACGAAAGTCAATTTTGCATTTCATTTGGAAATCAAGGTCCCAGAGTCTAGAGGAAGAGTGGGGAGGCACAGAATCCAAGAATATATATAAAATATATTAGTTTCACTTTTTGATTTGAATTATTGAAAAAAAATAAACTTTTTAATGATATTCTAATTTTCTGAGATGCACCTGTATATACTGTATATACAATCTTTGTTTTACAAATAAACTTATAATACATGGCAGAGAATTCAAAGGCACTATGGGTTGCCTGCCTTTGTATAACTTTGATTCAGTCATCAGACATAGCTGTCTGATAACTGATAAGTAACAGCGATGTGTCATTCACCTGTATCTGTAAATTGCAGCTTAAGCTATGGAATCTATAAACAGATTATTTTAATCAAAAAGATAATTGCTACACTCACTGGCTAAAAAAAAAAGACTAAATATCTACTTTATTTGCAATATTTTCTATCAACTTGACTATTTTTTTTTTTTTAATATTTTAGTACTGACCAAAATAAATAAACATAGACAGTATGCACCACTAATCCATTAAACATTTCCTTTACTAAATACAAATACTAGTAGTATGTTTAATATACAATTTCAAAGAAAATTAGCATTCAATAAAAATTGTAAAAATTAGTAACTGCTATTTTTTGTAAACAAAAACATGGTATATTGTAGCTAATTAGGCATTATGTGAGAAAATGAATTTGAATGACACTGCTTCCTAGACTGTCATGATTGACTATATTTTTCTTACTTTCTTATGGGAATAATGGGAATGCAAGGAAAAGCTGTATGTGCTGTCCATAGTGCTGATTCTGTAATGTTACAGAATGAGCACTGTAAATTTTTTTTTTCTTTGTTATACTTTGGCCTGTTATTCATTGAAAATTGATGGTTGGCCTATTAATTACTTGTAATTATACAAAGAATACAGCTATAACAGGTCGCTATCTATCACACCCTCCTCCTTATCATATTGCTTAACCACTTCTGGACCAGACGGTTTTACCCCCTTAATGATCAGGCCATTTTTTTCTTTAATTTAATGGACAATTGCACGGTCGTGTAAAGCTATACCCAAATAAAATTGATGTCTTTTTTTTCCCACAAATCAAGCTTTCTTTTGGTGGTATTTGATCACCTGTGCAAAAAAGAGCGACAATTCTGAAAAAAAAAAAAAACAATATTTTTCACATTCTGCTAAATAACATTCCCAATAAAAAAAATGCACAAATCAAATTTTTCCATCATTTTAGGCCAATTTGTATTCTGCTACATATTTTTGGTAAAAAAAAATCCCAATAAGCATATTTTGATTGGTTTGTGCAGAAGTTATCATGTCTACAAACTAGGGGAAAGATGTATGCCATTTTTATTAAATTTTTATTTTTTTTACTAGTAATGGATCTGCCATTTTTAGCATGACTGCGACATTATAGGGGACAGATTGGACCCCTAACTGACATTTTTGGGGGACCAGTGACATTACTACAGTAATTAGTGCTAAAACTAAGCACTGTTACTGTAATAATGACACTGGCATGGAAGGGGTTAACTCAGGGGTGATCAAAGGGTTAAGTGTATACCTAGGCAGTGTTTTCTAGCTGTGTGGGGGATGGGCTTGTGAAATCAACACAGAGACCTGTGATCCTAAATGGGAGGCTCAAAGGCGCTCTGTGTTCATTCCAGAGAGAATGACGGTCTGCTGTGTGTACAACAGCAGACCGTTGTTCTCTCCCCACGGGGAGCGATCGTGGGATTCCCCCTCTTCCCCGATAGATAGGTTTGCGCAGCCGAGCCAGCCTGCCGTAGTATATCTGCGGCGGGTGGTCGGCAAGTGGTTAATTTTGAGAGCACGGTAGACTATTCATTGTCATTGCATCAGTTCCTATTAGTTAAAGCTTATGTAAAGCCCATTAATTTCTGTCCTGCAGATGATGATCAACAGGACCAAAAGTAAGGAATAATATTCCCCCGGGACAAAAAGCGCAATCAAAATCTGACAAAGGTTTCACCCCTTCCACATTCTATTCAAAATAAATAAATACATACATAAATAAAATAGGCAGATATTATTCTTATTCACTAACAATTAATAAATATAGAGCCATTACTTACTGCTGATCCCTTAAATGCAAATACCATACAGTGCATCCGGAAAGTATTCACAGCGCTTTGTCTTTTCCACATTTTGTTATGGTGCAGCCTTAATACAAAATTAATTAAATTCCTTATTTTCCTCAAAATTGTACAAACAATACCCTATAATGACAATGTGAAAGAACTTTGTCTGAAATCTTTGCAAATTTATTAAAAATAAAAAATTAAAAAAATCACATGTACATAAGTATAAGTATGAGCTCAGGTGCATTCTGTTTCCGCTGATCATCCTTGAGATATTTCTACAACCTTATTGGAGTCCACCAGTGGTAAATTTAGTTGATTGGACATGATTTGGAGAGGCACACACCTATCTACATAAGGCCCCGCAGTTAACAATGCATGTCAGAGCACA
Organism: Pelophylax lessonae; assembly: GCF_965119305.1. Classification (NCBI taxonomy): domain Eukaryota; kingdom Metazoa; phylum Chordata; class Amphibia; order Anura; family Ranidae; genus Pelophylax; species Pelophylax lessonae. Next base: position 185,912,762 of record NC_138769.1, read on the forward strand.
AACCAAGCCATGAAGTCCAAGGAATTGTCTGTAGACCTCCGAGACAGGATTGTATTGAGGCAAATATCTGGGAAGGGTACAGAAACATTTCTGCTGCATTGCAGGTCCCAATGAGCATAGTGGCTTCTATCTTCTGTAAATGGAAGAAGTTTGGAACCACCAGGACTCTTCCTAGAGCATGCTTTCCAGCCAAACTGAGTGATTAGGGGAGAAGGGCCTTAGTAAGGAGGTGACCAAGAACCCGGTGGTCACTCTGAAAGAGCTCCAATGTTTTTCTGTGAAGAGAGGAGAACCTTCCAGAAGAACAACTATCTCTGCAGCACTCCACCAATAAGGCCTGTATGGTAGAGTGACCAGATGGAAGCCACTCCCCAATAAAAGTCACATGACAGCCTGCCTGGAGTTTGCCAAAAGGCACCTCAAGGACTCTCAGACCATGAGAAACAAAATTCTCTAGTCTGATGAAACAAAGATGGAACTCTTTGGCCTGAATGACAAGTGTAATGTCTGGAGGAAACCAGGCACTGCTCATCAACTAGTCAATACCATCCCTACAGTGAAGCATGGTGGTGGCAGCATCATGCTGTGGGATGTTTTTTAGAGGCAGGAACTGGGAGACTAGTCAGGACTGAGGGAAAGATGAATGCAGCAATGTACAAAGACATCCTTGATGAGAACCTGCTCCAGAGTGCTCTGGACCTCAGAGTGGGGCAAAGGTTCATCTTCGAACAGCACAAGACTTGAAGCTGTAATTGGTGCCAAAGGTGCTTCAACAAAATATTGAGCAAAGGCTGCGAATACTTATGTACATGTGATTTTTTTTTTATTAATAAATTTGCTAAGATTTCAAACAAACTTCTTTCTTCTGGGACGACAGCCATGCAGACCAATTTGATGCAGTGTACGGCGTATGGTCTGAGCACTGACAGGCTGACCAGTCACCCCTTCAACCTCTTTAGCAATGCTGGCAGCATTCATATGTCTATTTCCCAAAGACAACCTCTGGATATGATGCCGAGCACATGCACTCATCTTCTTTGGTCGACCATGGCGAGGCCTGTTCTGAGTGGAACCTGTCCTGTTAAACCACTGTATGGTCTTGGCCACAGTGCTGCAGCTCAGTTTCAGGGTCTTGGCAATCTTCTTATAGCCTAGGCCATCTTTATGTAGAGAAACAATTCTTTTTTTCAGATTCTCAGAGAGTTTTTTGCCATGAGGTGCCATGTTTATCTTCCAGTGACCAGTATGAGAGAGTGAGAGCGATAACACCAAATTTAACACATCTGCTCCCCATTCACACCTGAGACCTTGTTACACTAACAAGTCACATGAGGGAAATAGGCTAATTGGGCGAAATTTGGACATTTTCACTTAGGGTTGTACTCACTTTTGTTGCGAGCTGTATAGACATTAATGGCTGTGTGTTGAGTTATTTTTGAGGGGACAGCAAATTTACACTGTTATACAAGCTGTACACTCACTCCTCTAAATTGTAGTAAAATGCCATTTCTTCAGTGTTGTCACATGAAAAGATATAATAAAATATTTACAAAAATGTGAGGGGTGTACTTACTTTTGTGAGATACTGTATGTATAAATAAGGTTACAAAAATACGAGAGAAATGCAGTATGCAATGATACCTTTTTATTGTACTAACCTAACACTTAAAAGACAAGCTTTAAAGAGTTTTTCTTTCATCCTCAGGTATTTCAGACCTGAGAAAGAGGAAAACTCTTAAAAGCTTTTCTTTGAAGTTTAAAGCAATTTCAGCAAACAGTTTATACAGTAATAACTGCTAGTATTGATGCCAGTTTAAGGGAGAAGACTGCTACAGCACACCTCTCCATCCGGGCCTTATGCCCTTACAGCAGGGTTGCCCAACCTTTTGAGGAGCGAGGGCCACTTTAGTGACTTGGTAAACGGTCGTGGGCCACAATGAGCAGAGTGGACAGATGACCGGTCCAATCAGCATATGCAGAGCAGACACGGACACAGGCTGCTCAACTCCATGGACCCACCGATCCGATCAGCCCAGACTGTTTTTTTAAGTGGATCGGATTGGAGATAGGCGGGTGTAAACGGCACAAAGAAAGACAGGCGGACACAATCGAACCAATCGTATGAAAGGGGTCTAAGGCTGCTTTTACACAGATGCACTGCGGTTTACCTGCACCTCAACTGACCTCAATCTTCACTTCTTCCTTAGGATCCCTGCAGGTATCGTTGGCTGCTGCTGTCCCCCAGGCAGGTATGGTTGGTGGCTGCTTCCGGCTGTCCTCTAAGGCTGGTACTGCTGATGGGTACTGCTGGTCAGTACTGCTGTTGGGTACTGCTGGCGGGTACTGCTGGCTGGTACTGCTGGCGGGTACTGCTGGCCGAGCATCAGTGTGATAGGAGCTGGTGCTAGAGGAAGCAGCGGCTTCAGTAGGGAGCAGAGCCAATGCTTCCTGTATCACTCCTGTGACTGTCAAATGCGGAGTGCATTTGGTAACACTCAGCCTGTGACAGAAGCCTGCGCTATACAGGAAGCATTGGCTCTACAGAAAGTGGCTAGGATCTAGTTGGGGGGGTTCATGGGGGGGCACAGTATAATATTGAGGGGGCCATGCCCCCCTCTGGCCTCCCCCTAGTGACGCCACTGCTCCTGTGACCCACATTAGATGTATGGCCAAAGAGCTTTGGTCATTCTTCTCTTTTAAATCCTGTTTCATCTGAAAGGCTGGAAATTTGGAGAAATCGCCCCAATGGGATGCAAATGGAATTCCTTATTCCATACCTCCCAACTTTCTGAGATTGGAAAGAGCGGTGCCTATTAGCAAGACGTATGTAATCAAATGATTGCTCAAAACCACAAGTGCTTTTTTACCATTTCAATCCCTTTATACTGGCTTTTAAAATGCACAAATGCAACAATTTAGAAATTGAATGAAGGGTTTAGTGCTGTAAAACACTTTTTAAAAGATCTAATTTTTTTTTTTATACAGGTAATTACATCAGTCCAATGAGTGACATATGAGGAGAAGAGAGGGTCAGAGGTTCCGAAAAAGGAACAGTCCCTTAATATCAGGGACTGGTTGGAGCTATGCTTATTCTTTTCACCTTAAAGTGGTAGTAAACTCTCTAGTACTACTACTTGTTCCTACAGGTAAGTCTATAAAAAGGCTTACCTGTAGGTACTGTGAATATCTCCTAAACTTGCATAGCTTAGGAGATAATCAGAGTGCATGCAGCCAGCTGATGAGATCATCGGCGCATGCTCTCTGAAGGTCTGGATTACAGTGCCGGATCTTTAGAGCCAGTGCCAGAAACTGTGGTCCCGCACACATGCACGGGAGTAACGACATTGTGGCTCTGGCCAATCACATAGCCAGAGCTCACAAACCCGGAAGACAGACACAGGAAACATGTCAGCCCTCTAAGTGGTGACTTTACAGCATTGGAGGGCTTTGTTCCAAGGTGATTATTTCATAATGTGCTAGTATATTATGCATACTAGCACATTATGCCGATGCCTTACAGGTTTTTTTTAATTTATTTTTAAATCAGTGGTTTACAACCGCCTTAAACATTTTTGGGCTTTAGATGAATTTTAATATGTAAGTGTTAATGCACAAAAAGGGCTAAAGGGATCACAAAGGATCAAGGCAGTTGACATGTAGGTACTAAGCATATCAAAAACAGCGAAAAAAGGAAGGGAAATGTCTGTTACCACTACCCGAGTCAAATGTTTCTGTCCTTTTCCTTATCTGCACTACAACAGGTAAAATATTTTCTCTTGCTACAAGCAACGTGCTTATTTATCTCCCTTTTTTCATTTTTTTTTTAATCAAATGCTCAACATATTACATATCATCTTAGTAATAAAAGTTGTTCCATTCTATAAAGGCGGTGCAGTTCTGCTAATTGAAGTCCTCTTAAATGAAGACGGAAGTGGCCCTCTGATTTCCCAGCTGTTCTCACTCTTGATGTTGATACAGGCAGAAGGCAAAGAGAGGACGCCATCTGAGTATAACAAGCTCCTTACAGACTCTGGCTTCAGGGATATTCAAGTCGACACAAATGGAAAGTTATATCAAGCCATAATGGGAAGAAAATAAGTCCAAGTGTCGATTTCCTGTTTGTAGCTACTGTTTGTTATGACTGAACTGTAGTATCAATGCAGAGAAAATGTTAGCACTAATAAACATGATATAGTATTAATACTGTGTTATTTCTATACTGTATATTCTGCAAATATGTTGCTACTGAAGGATGTTTTTCTGGATATCTGGAAAACAGTATCCACTAGATGTCAGCAGAGTTTCAGTTTTATTCTGTACTGAGCCGCCAGTACAGAAGAGAATACCTAGGAGAGCTTTTGTTTTTAGGATAAAAAGCATGTTAAAGAAAATTTCCATGTTGCCAGTTTGTACCTAATACATATCCACTCATAAAAAAAAGCTGGAGTAAAACCAAAAACATTCACATTGTCAAATACTATCTATGCTTGGTGTAAATCTCGGCTTCAGCCTAACATTTTATTCTGTTTTTGGATTTAGAGCCTCTCTTAGGTTTCATTGCTACATAAACATTCATATATGTGTAGCCAAAATGTATTTTACCTATGTAATGCGGATAGGTTAGAAACTTTGTTAGGTGTTTATTGATAGTAACAGAGATAACTAATTCCCCAATCACCCACACTGTTAACCTTAATTCACAAATGTAAGGCCCCTTTCACACTAGCGGACCGTTAAGATCCACCTGTCAGTTTTTCCGGCGGATCTGAATGGATGTCCCATGCATCTCTATGGGGCATTGGATGTCAGCGGACACATGTCCGCTGACATCCGATCCGGTTCGTCAAATCTGGACGGATGGAAATCCTATTTTCCATCCGTCTAGCGAATCGGATTGGATCGGATGAGAATGGACAGGCGGTCCATTCTCATCCGATTCCCCCATAGAGAACAGTGGGGACCTGACAGCTCTGTCTCTGCACACAGCACGGAGACAGAGCTGCCATCCGCCTGCTCAGCGGGGGATTGGCAGATTGATCCCCCGCTGAGAAAAACGGACTCCCATGTGTGAAAGGGCCAAAGAGTTTAAAAAGACGGACTGGAATCCTCTACTATTTAGAATTGCACAAGAGATTACGCTAATAGGTCTTTTAATTAAGTTAAAATCAATCACCTAAATATGCATATTTGCATGAAGTACAAAATATTAATGGATAATGTAAACTCAAACTAACATACATGTTTCCATATCCCACATATGAAAAAGGTAAAAAAAGACTACACAACAATGTCCCTAAATGGGAGAAGTTCTCAGAGGTAGCCTTAAAGTATATGTAAAAATCTAACTTTTTTTTTTTCATTTCGTATTAGAAAACGAAAGATTAAAACTGCCGTCTTTTTTTTTTTTTTTTTCAGCCAGCATCTCTATGTTAACCACTTTACCACCGGAGGATTTTGCTGTCTTCCGTCCAGGCCACTTTTTGCGATTCGGCACTGTGCGACTTTAACTGACAATTGCGCGGTCGTGCGACGCCGTACCCAAACGAAATTTACGTCCTTTTTTTCCCATAAACAGAGCTTTCTTTTGGTGGTATTTGATCACCTTTTGCGCTATAAACAAAAAAAGAGCGTTTATTTTGAAAAAATAACAATATTTTTCACATTTTTTTATATGAAATTCCCCCCCAAAAAAATGTAAAAATCAATTTTTTTTTAAATTTTTGGCCAATTTGTTTTCTGCTACCTATGTTTAGTAAAAAAAATCGCAATAAGCGTATTTTGATTGGTTTGCGCAAAAGTTATTGCGTTTACTAACTAAGGGAAAGATTTCTGTCATTTTTGGTGTTTTTTTTTTAACGCGTAATGGCGGTGATCTGCGATTTTTTTTGCGGGACTGCGACATTGCGGCGGACAGATCGGACCCTTGACTGACATTTTTGACACTTTTGGGGGTACCAGTGACATTTCTACAGTAATCAGTGCTATATATATGCACTGTTACTGGAAAAATGACACTGGCAGGGAAGGGGTTAATTTTATTGGAGAGGGAGGGGTTAATGTATGCCTGGTGCTTACTGACGTGTGGGGGGGGAGGTGACTGTGTGACAGAAGGACAGATCGGATGTCCAGCTATGCTGAACACTCCGATCTGTCAGTCCCTGTCACTATGGAGATCCGCCTGCTGTGTTTACATACAGCGGGCGGATCTCCAGACTCGATCCCCGACGATCAGGGCAGAGCAGCGGCAATCGCCGCTGCTCCTCCGCTGGCCCGACTCCCGCTGTGAATGAACACAGCAGGAGCGAGCCTCCGGCGGCGCGCGAGCGCCGCCCACAAGGGGCGGAGTCCAGCGACGTAGGTCTACGTCGCTGGACGGGATTGCGGCACTTTGCCGCAGTAGCCTCCATGTAAGCGGAGGTAAAGTGGTTAAAAGAGTGTAAAATCGACACCCGGCGTATATAAGGAAAAATAGCAGCCCCTTAGCAAACTGTGATACCAGTTTTTAAATTATAAAAAAGCAGAAATAGTGCAACAAAATATAACATTCAGTTGTACATTAAAAGTGAAAAAAGTGTCCATGGGTAAAATAGAGCTCAATCTTAATAATTGAACACAAAAAAAATCAAAAAAAGTCCATAAATGTAAAACAATCCAATAAAGGAATGATCCCTGCAGAGTGAAAGTAAAGGGGATCCGCCACCAGCAGCAGCCTCACACTCAAGCTTCTTAAATTATAATGGTCAAACAGGCAGCAGCAAGTTTATCCAGGAGGGCAACCGTCATATGGATTATGCCCCGTACACACGTACTGATCGTCGGCCGAACGATCGGCCGTCTTTTGTCCAGGGCTGTCGTGTCTGTTGAAAACTGCAAAAGACTGCACACGAATTTTGTCGGCCAACAACAGCCGACTGCAGAAGTGATGTCATGTGATGGTTAACTTTCCTTGTCTTTTTTCGTTTCTGAGCATGCCCAGTCTTGCAAATCTGCTGTCTGTCGGCCGAAATCTGTACTGACTGGAGAACAATCGGCCGTTCTGGTGTTGGCCAACAAAAATTTTAATGCCTGCACGACAGATTCTGTTCGGCCGAAAATGCGCTGTCGGAAGCATCATACTAACAAGCATACAATCGACTGATCGGTCGTCTGCCGAATATTTACGGCCGACGATCGGTACGTGTGTACGGGGCATTACAGATTGTATAGGGGAGACTCACAATGATAAAAAACAGGAAAACTCCCATAGTGAAGCCCATCATGATATAAAAAGGATTTATTTTAAAAGATGGCTACAACTACCTCTAATTACAAAGCACCTCTATGTTAGCTTATGTGCCCATGCACACACAGGAGTTTACAGCTAAAAAAAAAAAAAAACAACATCACCAGCGCATTCAGAAGAGGAGCTTTAGAGAAAAAAAAATGCATGCCGCTCGTAAACGCATCTAGACATATTTAGCGCTTGAGCATTTATTCATTCCAATGACCAGAATCAATCAATAGTCTAGTCAAAGGAATCCATTATTGCTCAAACAGTTGACGCCCCTAGACACCTGTACAATACACAGCTTATGGTGCATTTTTAGGGAGTTTTTTCCTGTCAGGTGTAAAAAGTATTCATTCAGTCCTTATATTTTAGATCATACACACAATCACTCCCAGCACTCAGAGATCTGCCACAGTCAAAATATACAACAGTCCATAAAGGCACTGGTAGGATATCAGGAATGCTCAGCCGATGCATGCAGCCCTCCTGAAACCCGGGAATCCAGTATACAACTGTACAGAAAGACACAGGAGGGCGCAAACGCCTAGTGCATTACCAGAGATTTAATGTATTAAATGTGGAAGATGACAAAATAGGTACTTACAAAGGTAAAAGGTACAAACGCATTAAAGCCACAAGACTCTGTGCAGTGCATTAATTGTAAAGCTCAACAAACCACTCCGCTAGGCTGATGAACTAATGCGTTTCAGGGGCTTGCGCCCTTTTTCAAAGCTAAGCTTAGCTCTGAAGAAAGGGGCACACCCTCAAAACACGGCAGCTTATAATATATTATGTTACTACACAGTTAAACATTCCTCCATCCCTACTGCTATGACTGCATCACAATGTTTGGTACACCTTCACCCTTAGAACCTTAAGGCCCGTACACACGTAGCGATTGTCGGCCGTAAATATTCGGCCAACGTCCGATCGACCGATTGTCGGCTTGTTAGTATGATGCTTCCGAAAACCGACTGCGACTTTTCGGCCGAACAGAATCTGGTGTGCAGGCTTTAAAATTTTTGTTGGCCAACACCAGAACGGCCGATTGTTCCTCAGTCAGTACAGAATTCGGCCGACAAAACAGTAGATGAGCAAGACTGGGCATGCTCAGAGAAGAAAAAACACACGGAAAGTTAACCATCACATGACATCACTTCTGCAGTCGGCTGTTGTTGGCCGACAAAATTCGTGTGCAGTCTTTAGCACTTTTCAACCGACAGGACAGCATCGGACAAAAGATGGCCGATCGTTCGGCCGACAATCGCTACGTGTGTACGGGGCTTTACTCTTCCTCTGGCTCCATGCCTAAAAATGTATACCAGAGCTGAGCTAGCCACTTGATGGAGTGTTACCAGGGTCTGCCATAGGAGGTTGCAGTATTTTTAGACCATAGGAAATGGTGCAGTAATATAATCCAAGGAGTGAATGTTGACTGATGTGTAGAAATTAATGGGGTCACCCAGTATTCACCATCACCGTGTTTGAGGGGGTAGCTGAAAAACTCACTCACCAGATATTGTTGGTTAATTACTTTCGCAATCAAGCATAAACGTAGTGGTGGTCAATCCCTCGATCTTACTCCCAATGGTAATCAACCGGACAATACATCCCATAAACCATGCAAAAAGAAGTGAAGATCCACTAGTGTAATAACGTTTACACTCAAATTTATTCAGTCACATAAAATATTACATTCACTTGTTCAGAATGTTAAAAGCGCATTAAAATCAATCCGTGTAGGCGGCTGTACCAGTCTCAAGTGTCCCCAAGCTCCACGCCGTGGAAACAAAGCAGCCGGACATCAAGCACTTCCTATGCACGCTGTTCCTGAGCGTGACCAGGTGACGCTCATTAACACCGTGAGTGTAATATTTTATGTGACTGAATAAATTTGAGTGTAAACGTTATTACACTAGTGGATCTTCACTTCTTTTTGCATGGTTTATGGGATGTATTGTCCAGTTGATTACCATTGGGAGTAAGATTGAGGGATTGACCACCACTGCGTTTATGCTTGATTGCGAAAGTAATTAAGCAACAATATCTGGTGAGTGAGTTTTTCAGCTACCCCCTCAAACACGGTGATGGTGAATACTGGGTGACCCCATTAATTTCTACACATCAGTCAACATTCACTCCTTGGATTATATTACTGCACCATTTCCTATGGATTTTACATATGAACTGTAGTGTTTATGGACTTATGTTTAATGTCACACTATATATGGGATTAGAACTCTCAAAGTCAGCAGGGAGTTATCACCATTACCTATGTGTGGTCCTATATTGTTTATTTATAGTGATTATTTACATTTGCGCTACTGGATAGTTCTACATTAGTAAGAAGGATCCGTTGTTTAATTTTGTTTTGTACAAGTAGCTGCATTCTCTTTTCTTCTCTTAAGCGCTTGGGATTACCCATTTTTTCCAGTTGGTTTGGTGGGTTTTTGTTTAATAGTATTTTTAGACCAACACATATACTAAGGTCATTTTAGGGGATAATTAACCTTTCAGCATGACTTTGGAGTGTTGGAGGAACTAAAGTGCCCAGAGGAAATCCATGTGCGCATGGGGAAAAACATGCAAAGTCCATGCAGATGGTATTCGTGATCTTTAAATGCCTTCTGTAAACTGTGAGCCCTTTAGCAGGAAAATCTGCGCACACACATTTCTGTAGCAACTACTAAGGAGCACTGAGACTTCAATACTTTTATCCTGTAGAATACAACCAAAAAAATTTCTCCAAAACCAACAAATTGTTGAGATTTACTTGATGTGTAGGTAATATATATAGAAGTCTCCCAAATTTTATATTGTTACAGAGCATGCATAGGCTTACTGCATGCAATTACAGAAGAGATATAATATATCTGGTTGCTGGATGGATAGAAATAATTTTATTTCAATAGTTTTTATTGAAGTATATAAAAAAGAACAAAGGAGTGAACAAAATCTGCCAGACAAAAGGACAAATAAGGTGACTCATCATAATGCTTAAAGCGGTAGTATAGTCATTTTGTTGACTTTTACCTACAGGTAAGCCTATAATAAGGCTTACCTGTAGGTACAATTAATATCTCCTAAACCTGCACGGTTTAGGAGATATTTGCACTGCATGCAGCCACTGACACTAGCGGCGCATGCGCTCTGAAGGTCTGGAGGACCTTCAGAGTTCCTTGCTGGGAAGTTGCTGAAAGTTAATCCCCCGTGCGCACGCGCGGAAGTGACGTCATCGCGGCTCCGGCCACTCACAGAGCCAGAGCCGCCGAACCCGGAAGAGATGCCGAGGGATCATGTCCGCTCCTACAGCGGTGTCCGTGGGTCCGTGTCGGGGCTTCTTTTTAAGGTAAGTATTTCATAATATGCTAGTATGCGATACATACTAGCTCATTATGCCTTTGTCTTGCAGGGTTTGTTAAAAGTATATGAGGGGGAAACATGGGAGTCCAGAAGTCTACATAAACAATCCACGTGAAAAGTGTCAAGGTTGCACAAAGTTTTCTCCTTGTCTTCTACCAAAAGCCCCACTTCAGTATTTTTGTCCCTCCAGTCTTTCATGAAGTTCCCCCCATTCATTTTAAAAAAAGAAAAATCCTGTGTACATTTATCTTAGATCCTGCAGTTCTCTGACCCATAACATAACAGATAATTTCTCCTGTAATGGCAAATGTGGGTGATAATATCAGAATAAGTCACGCTATAAATGATAAACTAAAAACGAAAAATAAAAATGTCCATAAAGTCCATTGAGAAGTCAGATGGAATGAAGTGTCTGTGGAAATCCCTATGGAAATAGGCTTACCAGAAAACAATGTAAAGAATGCCAGATGGAAACAAAGACATCCAGTGGAAACCTGAAGAAATCTATCGAAGTTGATGCGAAGATTCTCAGAAGACCATAATACATGGAGTTTGCATGAAAAAGAAAACAAAAAATGCCATAGCGTAAAACCAACAAAACTAATGAAAAAAAAAGACGATTTAATGTGCACTCACAAACGTGAGACTATCACCATCTGTGTGAACCAAAATCAGGTGATAAAGGTGTTAAATAGGTACTCCTTACCAGAGTAAAAAAATATAAATGCTTATATACAACACAGTGGTATCTGTGACAATCCAAAAAAAACTTCTGATGATCTATGAGTGAAATGTAGATTGAACTTCCACCACCAATCGAAAGGGTTACACCCTAATTAGGTACTCCTTACCAGATATAAATAATAAATAGCCAGTAAGTGAATATGCAGGGAATGTGACACCTCCACCAATATATACGCTCCTTACCAGATTACAAATGTAGATGCACTTATAGCAAAATGATTGAATGGATCGATACTTCAGAATCCAAAACACATGCCCAGTACGTGATTGTGCAGGAACCTGTGACACCTCCACCTACAAATATGCTCCTTACCATATATCAGTATGGGTCGTGCATATAACAAGATGATAAGATGGACCAGTTCAAAAGTCAGACCTCAGATGTTGGCAAATGGAGACTCAGAGGAACAGCATATGGAGGCAGGGTTTCAGTCGTATAAAACAGAAAAGAGCAGCATAGCATAAAATCCCACAAGTTTTATTAAGTAAAAAAGAATCACACTTACAATAAGCAGAGTATTAAATCACGAGGAGAAATGTGTGCAGCTGCTCGCCCGTACTTCCTGGACGCTATGGGGGTGACATCAGCACGCCGTGAACCGACGCATTTCATCACAGATGGCGTTATCAAAGGTACGGGCGGCATGCTGACGCCACTTATTTATAGCAGAAGAATGCCCCGAAGCGATGACCGGTACTTCCCAATCGGCCATTTTGATAGTGGGAACAGGAAACCACAAAACAGACAGGACATTGTTGGTAAAAAGGCCAATAGCAAATTACCAAAATCGGTCATTATAACTAGGAAAGTGTAATAATATAAAGTAATGGAGGCTGAACACGTAAATCGGATCAATTTAATGATCATTAATGTGGAAATAGCCACCATAAAATAACTAAAAAATGAATAAAAATAAATAAAAATCCAACCATCATGGCCAAAAAAAAACCCAGCTCATGATGTCAATAAATGTCAATTTTAATGTGGTTTGTGGCAATACACTGTTAATATTAACTGCCTCCAAGGAATCCAATCATCAGATAAGGGCAGATGGAAATGATACATACCAAATAGACAATACATACATAAAATATAACTCAAATATAAATATGTAACATATATGAAATATTAAATATTAACTATAATCGATCAATGATCAATGGGTGATAAAAATCAGATGATAAAAATTAATAAATAGCAAAAATTAACAATATATTAAGAGTTATCAATAAAGGCATTTACTTCAGTATCAATATTCAGTCTAAAAGGCGTGTAAGTTTTGATCCGATAAATCCAGGACTAGGGTTGAGCGGACACCTAGATGTCCGTGTTCGACGGGTTCGGCCGAACTTTAAAAAAAAGTCCGGGTCCGTGTCCCGGACTTTTACCGAACTTTTCCCGGACACCGAACCCCATTGAAGTCAATGGGGACCCGAACTTTAAGGCACTAAAATGGCTCTAAAACACCAAAGGAAAGGGCTAGAGTGCTGCAAATGGCAGCAAAACGTAATTAAGAGCATGGCAAGTGCTCTGCAAACAAATGTGGATAGGGAAATAACTTAAAACAACAAAAAAAAACAGAAAAATAAAACAATGTTCTTCTTCATCTCTGAAGGACGAGGCCCATATGGAGTAGGAGGGAGGTTGAGGTGGTGGTGGATGTGGCGGTGACATAGGCGTGCGCACAGGGTGTGCTGGGTGTGCCTGGGCACACCCTAATCACCTAGGGCACATAGCATTGCCAGTGAGGAGATGGGAAAGATCTCCCTGGGACCTGCTCTGCTCTATTTCTCCTTGCCTACAGGTACATGGCCCCGATACATTACTCTCCCTGCTGGCAAACACATGCATGTGTATTTCAACTTTGGGGTGCACACCTTAATGCAATAGGCTGCGCACACCTATGGGCGGTGTAGGTGGAAGCGGCGGTGGAGGAGGACCAGGGCCGGATTAACAGCATCATGGGCTTGGTGCTGAGGATTTTGAAGGGCCTTAAGGGCCGTGCCTTGCCATGCACCCAGAGGAGGAAGGGTGCAGCCATGCATGCCTAATTCAACATGGGATGCTGTCTCTGAAGCCCATAAACACATCCATGCATCGCCAACTGTCCCTCCTTGTCCGGCCTTCACGCTGTGTGGGGAGGTTCTGAGGGTGCTGCCTGGGGAAGCGAGCATAGAAGCCAGACTTCTGTGTTTACAAGTGACAGAAGAGCGGTAACAGTGAATATGGCCAACCCGGGGCCTATATAAAAGGTAGGGGCCTGGAGCTGCAGCTCCAATAGCCCCTACATTAATCTGGCCCTGAGGAGGAGGACGAGGTAGCCAACACTGCTTCTTTTCAAAAATTTTAAATGAGGGTACACCCCAAAAGAGTGAGAAAGAGCAAAAATGGAACAATGGGTGGGTAAGGTCGGTATCCATTGCTATTCTGCATAAGGTACGGAAAAGTCCCGTGGGATCCATGCCTGGTTCATTTTAATGAACGTGAGCTTGTCCACATTGTCTCTGGACAGGCGGCTGCGCTTGTCTGTTATAACGCCCCCAGCCGTGCTAAATACCCGTTCAGATAATACACTGGCTGCAGGGCACGCCAGCACCTCCAAGGCGTAAAGGGCAAGCTCAGGCCATGTGCCCAATTTGGAGACCCAGAAGTTGAAGGGGGCAGACCCGTCATTCACTACATGTAGGCGTGTGCACACATACTGCTCCACCATGTTGGTAAAATGCTGCCTCCTGCTAAGACGTTCCATCTGAGCTGCTGGTGCTGCTGTTTGTTGTGGCGTGCTGACAAAGCTTTTCCACATTTCGGCCATGCTAACCCTGCCTTCTGAGGTGCTGGCGGTGCCCTGGTTGCGTTGGCGACCTCCTCCTCCTCTGCCTTGTGCTTCCACTGTGGCCCCGCTGTCAGATGGGAATGCCAGCAGCATGGCGTCTACCAGCGTGCGCTTGTACTCGCGCATCTTGCGATCGCGCTCCAGTGAGTGAATTAAGGACGGTACGTTGTCCTTGTAACGGGGATCCAGCAGCGTGGCCACCCAGTAATCAGCACAAGTTAGAATGTGGGCAACTCGGCGGTCGTTGTGGAGACACTGCAGCATGTAATCGCTCATGTGTGCCAGGCTGCCCAGAGGCAACGAAAGGCTGTCCTCTGTGGGAGGTGTATCGTCCGTGTCCTCTGTATCCCCCCAGCCACGCACCAGTGATGGCCATGAGCTGGCCTGGGTGCCACCCTGCTGTGAACATGGTTCCATCTCCTCCTCCAGCTCCTCCTCCTCCTCATCCTCCTCATCCTCCAGAACTGTGCCCCTGCTGGACAATTGCGTCCCTGGCGTTTGCGTGTGCAGGAACCCACCCTCGGAGCCCCTTGCGAATGACTGCCCTGAAAGCCTTGGAAATGTTACCTCTTCATCCTCCTCCTCCTCCTCATCCTGTGCCACATCCTCTTCCATCATCGCCCGAATTGTTTTTTCAAGGAGGCATAGAAGTGGGATAGTTAAGCTGAGAACGGCGTCATTGCCACTGGCCATGTTGGTGGAGTACTCAAAACAGCGCAACAAGGCACACAGGTCTCGCATGGAGGCCCAGTTATTGGTGGTGAAGTGGTGCTGTTCCGCAGAGCGACTCACGCGTGCGTGCTGCAGCTGAAACTCCACTATGGCCTGCTGCTGCTCGCACAGTCTTTCCAGCATGTGCAAGGTGGAGTTCCACCTTGTGGGCACGTCACATATGAGGCGGTGAGCGGGAAGGCCGAAGTTACGCTGCAGCGCTGCCAGGCGAGCAGCAGCAGGGTGAGAACGCCGAAAGTGCGCACAAACGGCCCGCACTTTCTGCAGCAGCTCTGACATATCGGGGTAGTTTTTAAGGAACCTCTGCACCACCAAATTCAGCACATGCGCCAGGCAAGGGATGTGCGTCAAACCGGCTAGGCCCAGAGCTGCTATGAGATTTCGCCCGTTATCGCACACCACCAGGCCGGGCTTGAGGCTCGCTGGCAGCAACCACTCATTTGTCTGCTGTTCCATGCTCCTCCACAACTCCTGCGCGGTGTGTGGTTTGTCCCCCAAACAGGCAAGTTGTAAAACTGCCTGCTGTCGTTTACCCCTGGCCGTGCTGAAGTTGGTGGTGAAGGTGTTACGCTGTCCGGATGAGGAGGCGGTAGAGGATGAGGAAGCGGAGTAGGAGGAGTTAGGAACAGGAGGCAAACTGAAGCGCCCTGCAATCCTCGGTGGTGGAAGGACATGCGCCAAATTGCTATCCGCCTCAGGCCCATCCGCCACTGCATTTACCCAGTGTGCCGTTAGGGAGATATAACGCCCCTGACCGTGCTTACTGGTCCACGTATCCGTAGTTAGGTGGACCTTGGCACAGATGGCGTTGCGCAGTGCACACCTGATATTTTCCCCCACTTGGTTGTGCAGGGAAGGGATGGCTTGCCTGGAAAAGTAGTGGCGGCTGGGCACGACGTACTGTGGGACAGCCACCGACATAAGGTTTTTAAAACTGTGCGTCTCCACCAGACGGAATGACAGCATTTCAAAGGCCAATAATTTTGAAATGCTGGCATTCAGGGCCAGGGATCGCGGGTGGGTAGGGGGGTACTTCCTCTTCCTCTCAAGTGTTTGGGAGATGGAAAGCTGAACGCTTCCACGGGACATTGTGGAGATGGTTGTTGGTGACCCAGGTGGTGGTGTTGCTGACAGATCGTCTGTTTGCGGGGTGGCAGGTGCCGGTATCACTACAGATGTGGCTGGAGCGGCCGAGACTGCAGCAGAAGAGGAAGCAGGATGAGCCAGAGACGTTTCTTGGTTTTGAAGGTGTGTACTCCACTGCAGCTCGTGCTTTGCACTTAGATGCCTGATCATGCAGGTTGTGCTCAGGTTGAGAAGGTTTATGCCTCGCTTCAAGCTCTGATTGCACAGGGTGCAAACCACTCGTGTCCTGTCATCAGCACATTTTCTAAAGAACTTCCACGCTAGAGAACTCCTTTGAGCTGACTTTGGTGCGCTCGTTCCCTTGCTGCGTTGGGCAGTAGCGGGCGTAGTGTCTAGGGCACGGCCGCTCCGCTTCTGCACCCTGCTCCCTCTTCTGCTGTGCTGGTGGCTCTGTGCGACCACCGCCTCTTCCTCCAAACTACTCAGGTCACCTGCATGACGTTCATTCCATGTGGGGTCGAGGACCTCATCGTCCTCCACATCATCTTCCACCCAGTCTTCACCCCTGCCCTCCTTGTCGGTCTCCACAATGCTGAACGCCGCAGCAGTTGGCACCTGCGTTTCGTCATCATCGGAGACGTGCTGCGATGATCCTTGCATGTACTCATCTTGAGAAATAAGTGGTTGGGCATCGCTGCACTCAATCTCTTCCACTTCTGGGGCAGGGCTAGGTGGATGGCCCTGGGAAACCCTGCTGACAGAGTCCTCAAAAAGAATAAGAGACTGCTGTATGGCTTGGGGCTCAGACTGCTGGCCTGATTTGCAAGGGGGTGAGGTGAAAGACGGTTGGACATTGGCTGCAGGTGCCAACTCTGACCTTTCTGCAGTAGACTGGGTGGGAGACAATGTGAAGGAACTGGAGGCACTGTCAGCAGCAAACCAATCTACTATCGCCTCAACTTGTTCTGGCCTCATCACTTCTAGGGGCGTTTGATGCCCTACCAAATACTGATGCAGGTTCTGTCGCCTACTCACACTTGAGGAAGGTGTTTCACTTGTGCGTGTAGCTGGCACAGATCGACCACGTCCTCTCCTTGCAACAGGAGCTCTACCAGCAGCACCACGACCCAGGCCACGGCCCTTATTTGACGGTCTCCTCATATTTCTGTAATTTAAGATCTTGCCCTAGAAAGGTTTTTATTGAATAGCGGAATAGGAAATATGATCCAAAAAAGTGTATGTATCTCGCACGTACAAAACCACACTAGGCCCCAATTACTATTGTTTCTACCCCTAAAAGGATGGATGAGGAGTAGGAGGAGTATGGAACAGACAGCACCCTCAAATCTTCAGAAGTATGAGATGAACCCCAAAAACTTGGAAAGGTGGATCTCACACGTACCGACACAGACTATCCCGCAATTCAATTGATCCTCAAAGGTTTTTATTGAATAGCGGAATAGGAAATATGATCAAAAAAAGTGTATGTATCTCGCACGTACACAACCACACTAGGCCCCAATTACTATTGTTTGTACCCCTAAAAGGATGGATGAGGAGTAGGAGGAGGAGTATGGAACAGGCAGCACCCTCAAATCTTCAGAAGTATGAGATGAACCCCAAAAACTTGGAAAGGTGGATCTCACACGTACCGACACAGACTATCCCGCAATTCAATTGATCCTCAAAGGTTTTTATTGAATAGCGGAATAGGAAATATGATCAAAAAAAGTGTATGTATCTCGCACGTACACAACCACACTAGGCCCCAATTACTATTGTTTGTACCCCTAAAAGGATGGTTGAGCAGTAGGAGCAGGAGTATGGAACAGGCAGCACCCTCAAATCTTCAGAAGTATGAGATGAACCCCAACAACTTGGAAAGGTGGATCTCACACGTACCGACACAGACTATCTCGCAATTGAATGGATCCCCAAAGGTTTTAATTGAATAGCGGAATAGAAAATATGATCAAAAAGAAAGTGTATGTATCTCGCACGTACACCACCACACTAGGCCCCAACTACTATTGTTTGTACCCCTAAAAGGATGGTTGAGCAGTAGGAGGAGGAGTATGGAACAGGCAGCACCCTCAAATCTTCAGAAGTATGAGATGAACCCCAAAAACTTGGAAAGGTGGATCTCTCTCACACGTACCAACACAGACTATCCCCCAATTTAACTGATCCCCAAAGGTTTTTGATTAAATAGCGGAATAGAAAATATGATCCAAAAAAAGTGTATGTATATCACACGTACACAACCACACTAGGCCCCAATTACTATTGTTTGTACCCCTAAAAGGCTAGATGAGGAGTAGGGGGGGTATGGAACAGGCAGCACCCTCAAACCTTCAGAAGTATGAGATGAACCCCAACAACTTGGAAAGGTGGATCTCTCTCACACGTACCAACACAGACTATCCCCCAATTTAACTGATCCCCAAAGGTTTTTGATTAAATAGCGGAATAGAAAATATGATCCAAAAAAAGTGTATGTATATCACACGTACACAACCACACTGGGCCCCAATTACTATTGTTTGTACCCCTAAAAGGCTAGATGAGGAGTAGGGGGAGTATGGAACAGGCAGCACCCTCAAACCTTCAGAAGTATGAGATGAACCCCAACAACTTGGAAAGGTGGATCTCTCTCACACGTACCAACACAGACTATCCCCCAATTTAACTGATCCCCAAAGGTTTTTGATTAAATAGCGGAATAGAAAATATGATCCAAAAAAAGTGTATGTATATCACACGTACACAACCACACTAGGCCCCAATTACTATTGTTTGTACCCCTAAAAGGCTAGATGAGGAGTAGGGGGGGTATGGAACAGGCAGCACCCTCAAACCTTCAGAAGTATGAGATGAACCCCAACAACTTGGAAAGGTGGATCTCTCTCACACGTACCAACACAGACTATCCCCCAATTTAACTGATCCCCAAAGGTTTTTGATTAAATAGCGGAATAGAAAATATGATCCAAAAAAAGTGTATGTATATCACACGTACACAACCACACTAGGCCCCAATTACTATTGTTTGTACCCCTAAAAGGCTAGGAGTAGGGGGAGTATGGAACAGGCAGCACCCTCAAACCTTCAGAAGTATGAGATGAACCCCAACAACTTGGAAAGGTGGATCTCTCTCACACGTACCAACACAGACTATCCCCCAATTTAACTGATCCCCAAAGGTTTTTGATTAAATAGCGGAATAGAAAATATGATCCAAAAAAAGTGTATGTATATCACACGTACACAACCACACTAGGCCCCAATTACTATTGTTTGTACCCCTAAAAGGCTAGATGAGGAGTAGGGGGGGTATGGAACAGGCAGCACCCTCAAATCTTCAGAAGTATGAGATGAACCCCAAAAACTTGGAAAGGTGGATCTCTCTCACACGTACCAACACAGACTATCCCCCAATTTAACTGATCCCCAAAGGTTTTTGATTAAATAGCGGAATAGAAAATATGATCCAAAAAAAGTGTATGTATATCACACGTACACAACCACACTAGGCCCCAATTACTATTGTTTGTACCCCTAAAAGGCTAGATGAGGAGTAGGGGGGGTATGGAACAGGCAGCACCCTCAAACCTTCAGAAGTATGAGATGAACCCCAACAACTTGGAAAGGTGGATCTCTCTCACACGTACCAACACAGACTATCCCCCAATTTAACTGATCCCCAAAGGTTTTTGATTAAATAGCGGAATAGAAAATATGATCCAAAAAAAGTGTATGTATATCACACGTACACAACCACACTAGGCCCCAATTACTATTGTTTGTACCCCTAAAAGGCTAGATGAGGAGTAGGGGGGGTATGGAACAGGCAGCACCCTCAAACCTTCAGAAGTATGAGATGAACCCCAACAACTTGGAAAGGTGGATCTCTCTCACACGTACCAACACAGACTATCCCCCAATTTAACTGATCCCCAAAGGTTTTTGATTAAATAGCGGAATAGAAAATATGATCCAAAAAAAGTGTATGTATATCACACGTACACAACCACACTGGGCCCCAATTACTATTGTTTGTACCCCTAAAAGGCTAGATGAGGAGTAGGGGGAGTATGGAACAGGCAGCACCCTCAAACCTTCAGAAGTATGAGATGAACCCCAACAACTTGGAAAGGTGGATCTCTCTCACACGTACCAACACAGACTATCCCCCAATTTAACTGATCCCCAAAGGTTTTTGATTAAATAGCGGAATAGAAAATATGATCCAAAAAAAGTGTATGTATATCACACGTACACAACCACACTAGGCCCCAATTACTATTGTTTGTACCCCTAAAAGGCTAGATGAGGAGTAGGGGGGGTATGGAACAGGCAGCACCCTCAAATCTTCAGAAGTATGAGATGAACCCCAAAAACTTGGAAAGGTGGATCTCTCTCACACGTACCAACACAGACTATCCCCCAATTTAACTGATCCCCAAAGGTTTTTGATTAAATAGCGGAATAGAAAATATGATCCAAAAAAAGTGTATGTATATCACACGTACACAACCACACTAGGCCCCAATTACTATTGTTTGTACCCCTAAAAGGCTAGATGAGGAGTAGGGGGGGTATGGAACAGGCAGCACCCTCAAACCTTCAGAAGTATGAGATGAACCCCAACAACTTGGAAAGGTGGATCTCTCTCACACGTACCAACACAGACTATCCCCCAATTTAACTGATCCCCAAAGGTTTTTGATTAAATAGCGGAATAGAAAATATGATCCAAAAAAAGTGTATGTATATCACACGTACACAACCACACTAGGCCCCAATTACTATTGTTTGTACCCCTAAAAGGCTAGATGAGGAGTAGGGGGGGTATGGAACAGGCAGCACCCTCAAACCTTCAGAAGTATGAGATGAACCCTAACAACTTGGAAAGGTGGATCTCTCTCACACGTACCAACACAGACTATCCCCCAATTTAACTGATCCCCAAAGGTTTTTGATTAAATAGCGGAATAGAAAATATGATCCAAAAAAAGTGTATGTATATCACACGTACACAACCACACTAGGCCCCAATTACTATTGTTTGTACCCCTAAAAGGCTAGATGAGGAGTAGGGGGGGTATGGAACAGGCAGCACCCTCAAACCTTCAGAAGTATGAGATGAACCCCAACAACTTGGAAAGGTGGATCTCTCTCACACGTACCAACACAGACTATCCCCCAATTTAACTGATCCCCAAAGGTTTTTGATTAAATAGCGGAATAGAAAATATGATCCAAAAAAAGTGTATGTATATCACACGTACACAACCACACTGGGCCCCAATTACTATTGTTTGTACCCCTAAAAGGCTAGATGAGGAGTAGGGGGGAGTATGGAACAGGCAGCACCCTCAAACCTTCAGAAGTATGAGATGAACCCCAACAACTTGGAAAGGTGGATCTCTCTCACACGTACCAACACAGACTATCCCCCAATTTAACTGATCCCCAAAGGTTTTTGATTAAATAGCGGAATAGAAAATATGATCCAAAAAAAGTGTATGTATATCACACGTACACAACCACACTAGGCCCCAATTACTATTGTTTGTACCCCTAAAAGGCTAGATGAGGAGTAGGGGGGGTATGGAACAGGCAGCACCCTCAAACCTTCAGAAGTATGAGATGAACCCCAACAACTTGGAAAGGTGGATCTCTCTCACACGTACCAACACAGACTATCCCCCAATTTAACTGATGCCCAAAGGTTTTTGATTAAATAGCGGAATAGAAAATATGATCCAAAAAAAGTGTATGTATATCACACGTACACAACCACACTAGGCCCCAATTACTATTGTTTGTACCCCTAAAAGGCTAGGAGTAGGGGGAGTATGGAACAGGCAGCACCCTCAAACCTTCAGAAGTATGAGATGAACCCCAACAACTTGGAAAGGTGGATCTCTCTCACACGTACCAACACAGACTATCCCCCAATTTAACTGATCCCCAAAGGTTTTTGATTAAATAGCGGAATAGAAAATATGATCCAAAAAAAGTGTATGTATATCACACGTACACAACCACACTGGGCCCCAATTACTATTGTTTGTACCCCTAAAAGGCTAGATGAGGAGTAGGGGGGGTATGGAACAGGCAGCACCCTCAAACCTTCAGAAGTATGAGATGAACCCCAACAACTTGGAAAGGTGGATCTCTCTCACACGTACCAACACAGACTATCCCCCAATTTAACTGATCCCCAAAGGTTTTTGATTAAATAGCGGAATAGAAAATATGATCCAAAAAAAGTGTATGTATATCACACGTACACAACCACACTAGGCCCCAATTACTATTGTTTGTACCCCTAAAAGGCTAGATGAGGAGTAGGGGGGGTATGGAACAGGCAGCACCCTCAAACCTTCAGAAGTATGAGATGAACCCCAACAACTTGGAAAGGTGGATCTCTCTCACACGTACCAACACAGACTATCCCCCAATTTAACTGATCCCCAAAGGTTTTTGATTAAATAGCGGAATAGAAAATATGATCCAAAAAAAGTGTATGTATATCACACGTACACAACCACACTAGGCCCCAATTACTATTGTTTGTACCCCTAAAAGGCTAGATGAGGAGTAGGGGGGGTATGGAACAGGCAGCACCCTCAAATCTTCAGAAGTATGAGATGAACCCCAAAAACTTGGAAAGGTGGATCTCTCTCACACGTACCAACACAGACTATCCCCCAATTTAACTGATCCCCAAAGGTTTTTGATTAAATAGCGGAATAGAAAATATGATCCAAAAAAAGTGTATGTATATCACACGTACACAACCACACTAGGCCCCAATTACTATTGTTTGTACCCCTAAAAGGCTAGATGAGGAGTAGGGGGGGTATGGAACAGGCAGCACCCTCAAACCTTCAGAAGTATGAGATGAACCCCAACAACTTGGAAAGGTGGATCTCTCTCACACGTACCAACACAGACTATCCCCCAATTTAACTGATCCCCAAAGGTTTTTGATTAAATAGCGGAATAGAAAATATGATCCAAAAAAAGTGTATGTATATCACACGTACACAACCACACTAGGCCCCAATTACTATTGTTTGTACCCCTAAAAGGCTAGATGAGGAGTAGGGGGGGTATGGAACAGGCAGCACCCTCAAACCTTCAGAAGTATGAGATGAACCCCAACAACTTGGAAAGGTGGATCTCTCTCACACGTACCAACACAGACTATCCCCCAATTTAACTGATCCCCAAAGGTTTTTGATTAAATAGCGGAATAGAAAATATGATCCAAAAAAAGTGTATGTATATCACACGTACACAACCACACTGGGCCCCAATTACTATTGTTTGTACCCCTAAAAGGCTAGATGAGGAGTAGGGGGAGTATGGAACAGGCAGCACCCTCAAACCTTCAGAAGTATGAGATGAACCCCAACAACTTGGAAAGGTGGATCTCTCTCACACGTACCAACACAGACTATCCCCCAATTTAACTGATCCCCAAAGGTTTTTGATTAAATAGCGGAATAGAAAATATGATCCAAAAAAAGTGTATGTATATCACACGTACACAACCACACTGGGCCCCAATTACTATTGTTTGTACCCCTAAAAGGCTAGATGAGGAGTAGGGGGAGTATGGAACAGGCAGCACCCTCAAACCTTCAGAAGTATGAGATGAACCCCAACAACTTGGAAAGGTGGATCTCTCTCACACGTACCAACACAGACTATCCCCCAATTTAACTGATCCCCAAAGGTTTTTGATTAAATAGCGGAATAGAAAATATGATCCAAAAAAAGTGTATGTATATCACACGTACACAACCACACTAGGCCCCAATTACTATTGTTTGTACCCCTAAAAGGCTAGATGAGGAGTAGGGGGGGTATGGAACAGGCAGCACCCTCAAACCTTCAGAAGTATGAGATGAACCCCAACAACTTGGAAAGGTGGATCTCTCTCACACGTACCAACACAGACTATCCCCCAATTTAACTGATCCCCAAAGGTTTTTGATTAAATAGCGGAATAGAAAATATGATCCAAAAAAAGTGTATGTATATCACACGTACACAACCACACTAGGCCCCAATTACTATTGTTTGTACCCCTAAAAGGCTAGGAGTAGGGGGAGTATGGAACAGGCAGCACCCTCAAACCTTCAGAAGTATGAGATGAACCCCAACAACTTGGAAAGGTGGATCTCTCTCACACGTACCAACACAGACTATCCCCCAATTTAACTGATCCCCAAAGGTTTTTGATTAAATAGCGGAATAGAAAATATGATCCAAAAAAAGTGTATGTATATCACACGTACACAACCACACTAGGCCCCAATTACTATTGTTTGTACCCCTAAAAGGCTAGATGAGGAGTAGGGGGAGTATGGAACAGGCAGCACCCTCAAATCTTCAGAAGTATGAGATTGTGTTCACTGTACCCCACAAAGATTGAGTTCACTGCACCCCACAATGATTGTGTTCACTGCACCCCACAAAGATTGTGTTCACTGCACCTCACAAAGATTGTGTTCACTGTACCCCCCAAAGATTGTGTTCACTGCACCCCACAAAGATTCTGTTCACTGTACCCCACAAAGATTGTGTTCACTGCACCCTAAAAGGATGTTGTTCACTGCACCCCACAAAGATTGTGTTCACTGCACCCTAAAAGGATGTTGTTCACTGCACCCCAAAAAGATTGTGTTCACTGTACCCCCCCAAAGATTGTGTTCACTGCACCCCACAAAGATTGTGTTCACTGCACCCCAAAAAGATTGTGTTCACTGTACCCCCCAAAGATTGTGTTCACTGCACCCCAAAAAGATTGTGTTCACTGTACCCCCCAAAGATTGTGTTCACTGCACCCCACAAAGATTCTGTTCACTGTACCCCACAAAGATTGTGTTCACTGCACCCCAAAAAGATTGTGTTCACTGTACCCCCCCAAAGATTGTGTTCACTGCACCCCACAAAGATTCTGTTCACTGCACCCCACAAAGGATTTTGTTCACTGCACCCCAAAAAGATTGTGTTCACTGCACCCCAAAAAGGATTTTGATCACTGCACCCCAAAAAGGATGTTGTTCACTGCACCCCAAAAATGATTTTGTTCACTCCACCCCAAAAAGATTGTGTTCACTGCACCCCACAAAGATTGTGTTCACTGCACCCCAAAAAGATTGTGTTCACTGTACCCCCCAAAGATTGTGTTCACTGCACCCCACAAAGATTCTGTTCACTGTACCCCACAAAGATTGTGTTCACTGCACCCCAAAAAGATTGTGTTCACTGCACCCCAAAAAGGATGTTGTTCACTGCACCCCAAAAAGGATGTTGTTCACTCCACCCCAAAAAGATTGTGTTCACTGCACCCCACAAAGATTGTGTTCACTGCACCCCAAAAAGATTGTGTTCACTGCACCCCAAAAATGATTTTGTTCACTGCACCCCAAAAAGGATTTTGTTCACTGCACCCCAAAAAGGATGTTGTTCACTCCACCCCAAAAAGATTGTGTTCACTGCACCCTAAAAAGATTGTGTTCACTGCACCCCACAAAGGATTTTGTTCACTGCACCCCAAAAAGATTGTGTTCACTGCACCCCAAAAAGGATGTTGTTCACTGCACCCCAAAAAGGATTTTGTTCACTGCACCCCAAAAAGATTGTGTTCACTGCACCCCACAAAGGATTTTGTTCACTGCACCCCACAAAGATTGTGTTCACTGCACACCAAAAAGGATTGTGTTCACTGCACCCCAAAAAGATTTTGTTCACTGCACCCCAAAAAGATTGTGTTCACTGCAGCCCAAAAAGATTGTGTTCACTGCAGCCCAAAAAGATTGTGTTCACTGCAGCTCACACACAGAAAAATGGATGTGGATCACTGACACCTGCCTATCTCCAATCCCACACCACACAGCAATATCGATTGTAGTTTGTAGAACACAGTTTCCCTAAAATTCAGCAGACTCTGTCCCTAACAGGATTGAGAAGAGATCGTAGATCAGGATTGAGTGCAGATTCACCCCACCCCCCACACAGCAATATCGATTGTAGTTTGTAGAAGACACTGACCCTATAATTCAGCAGACTCTATCCCTAAAATGCCTACAACTCGCCCTGCCTAAACACTCCGACCTGTCCCTCAATTCTATCCGGACACAAATGGTTTTTTCCTGCCTATCTTTCCCTAATCAGCAACCAGCACATTGATGTGTGCTCTGTCCCTTAGCTAAGCAGCAGAATGACGCTGCTGCGGCGGCTGCCTCGAACTTATAAAGACTTGGTCACATGCTTCAGACGGCCAATCACAGCTACTAAGACATTTGCAGGCATGGCTGGGATGGCTTAAGGCACACCAGTTAAACGATTGTTGATTGGCTGTTGAAAGCCCGCCATGAAAAGAGCGCCAAAGCATGCAAAACCCGGAAATAAAACGACCGAACACGGATTTTTACCCGAACATACAGTAAAGTGTCAGTGTCCGTGTTCGGGTAAAAAAAATCCAATTATTCGGTACGAACACGAATAATACAGTCCGTGTTCGCTCAACACTATCCAGGACATCTCAAATTGGGATAGGCCTCTTATGAATGGTTGACCCCTCCAATGGGGTATAAATTTATCTGAGAACGTCACAGGAAGTGAAAAAACGCGTTAGATTGGAACGCATAGTGGCGTCACGTCACGTAGGTGGAACGCAAGCCGGAAGTACCGCTCGCCACTCTGCAGGGAGGACGCGCAGCCCGCACCGCTGACCACCAGCAATTCGTTTTTATTATAAACTGCATTCTAACCCAATTTGTGGGCAATAAACTATTTAATTTGAAATGACTACACTATCTGGAGCTTCTTTCTCCTTCTCACATAATTACTTGGCCGTATACTCCGGAGCCTAAGGAGCCGCTACCAGCCCATAGGACCTTAAAGGGGAAGCCATCCCAGTCCAGAGGGCAACTAAGCTCAAGTGGCCCTAATGCCATACGGCATATAGGACCCACAAGATCCGATAAGTGATTCAATCTATCCATTTACACGGTGAAAGGAATCAATGTCATGAACAACCACGTCTGAGCACCTGCACTTTTGAATTTGTTGGAAAATTCACAATCACTGAGGACTTTGTTGATAAGATTTTGAGCACTACAGTCACTTTTTTGGACTATATTCCTGATCATACCCGTTGAACTTATTTATTATACTTATTTTATGTATTATACAATAAGTCACTTATGCACATTTGTGGCACTTATTTATTTATTAGAATATTGATGATTTTACTATTGTTTTTAATTTAATTTGTTCACTAGCCACCTTAATCACATACCTATTTATTAATAGCCATTTTCATATTATTGACAATTTTGATATTCATCACATAGGTTTAATTAACAATATTGCTATCTAATAGGGAGAAAATTAGCAAGCGCTGTAGTTGGTCTTTTAGCAAGAACAATCACCTTTCATATAAATTTATCCGAAATAAATCATGCCATTACCTACTTTTCTTTCATAGAGAGCCTAAAAGAGATGATACAACTAGAAT
The DNA here is from genome assembly GCF_965119305.1 of Pelophylax lessonae. NCBI lineage: Eukaryota > Metazoa > Chordata > Amphibia > Anura > Ranidae > Pelophylax > Pelophylax lessonae. The sequence goes on from NC_138769.1 coordinate 185,940,336, forward strand.
TATCACTAAATAGTCCACACAACACAAACAGGTCAAATGTAACATTATAAAATACAGTGGAACCTCGGTTTACGAGTACCGCGGTTTACGAGCAACTTGAAAGACGAGCAAACATTTTTTATTTTTTTTGCTTTGGTTTGCGAGCGCCGCTTTGATATACAAGCGGTGCCCGCACCCGGAAGTGACGTCATCAGCCGAGTGCCGAGTGACTCAGACTTCTGCAGAGCGAAGCGGATGGGCGGATGGAACCCCTGCACCTGCATTCTAAAGAGGCACAAGTCAGGCTCAGGCACAGGTGAGTTATAAAAGGAACCAAAATACAGTACACAGGGCTTAACAATGCGATTATGCAGGGCTGGTGAGCTACAGTATGTACTGTGCAGGCACAAGTGAGTTATAAAAGGAACCAAAATACAGTACACAGGGCTGAACAATGCGATTATACAGGGCTGGTGAGCTACAGTATGTACTGTGCAGTACTGTATGTTCTTTTCACAGCCTGGGGAACCATTACAGTACAGTATAAACAAATGTACAGTGTACAGTATGTTCTTTTATCTTTCTCAGTACTGTATTTTGAAGTTCAGCTTAATTTGTTTTATTTCTACAGTACACATTATACTGTATTTTGTATTGCCATAATGAATAAATGTTTGTGGAACGAATCATCTGAGTTTCCATTATTTCCTATGGGAAAATCCGCGTTGATATAAGAGCGCTTTGGATTACAAGCATGCTTCCGGAACGAATTATGCTCGTAAACCAAGGTTTTACTGTACTGGCATTTACTAACTATGGACCCCTTGCTTGCCCCCCTTGTGCCAAAACAACCAGCCATTACCTAAAGGAGGGTTCTATTAGTGAGAGATAGATTGGTATCTAGCAAATTCCAGAAGGTCAGAGGGGACACTCGCAGGAGATTTGGCATCTTCTCCTGTGAAATGTGCACATATTGTCAATTTATGGACAAACTGACACATATCAGACTACCCAACTAACGAATGTTCCAACCCAGACATTACATCAATTGCAAAACCCCCTGGGTGATGTATCTACTCTCTTGTGAGTGTGGATGTTATCACGTTGGGAAGATAAAGTTAGAATTCTGGAGACGTATTTACCGACATCTTGTCAGTATATGTAAGAGATACTCAGAATTACCAGTAGGTCATCATATGGCTTTGGTACATAGTGAGTCCATTCCTAAAGTGCTAGAACTGGGCTGATGTGTGCTAGAACAGCGGCGGCGGGGCAACTCCACGCATCATCATCCTGGGAGACTCTGCCTGGGCACCTACTTCCACCGTATGTCCTCACTGTGGTTTTGGCACCAAACACCCAGCACTTCTCCATTAGAGGATTGGTTCCCCCTTGGGGGATAGCACGGTATTTATAGCTTTCGGGATTGGGAATCAGGGCGGAGTTTCGTACGTCAACGTCACTTCCGGTTTTGAAGATTTGAGCCGTGGAACGCGGAAGTATCCCGGCGCCTGCACTGAACTCGATCAGCCTGAATTGTGAGTCTTATTTGCTTGCTTTTATCTGGCATTATGTACTACACCATGGGGTTTTTGTTTGTTTGTGCACCTAGACCGTGCGAACATCTTTTGGAGGCCCACCTGAGCCTGCTCACTACAGACAGAGAGGGCCCCCGGATTACTCTGTTCCTTTTTTGGAGACTACCAATAACAACAGCCAATACCCTATACTTAAGGGTTGTGAAGGGTGAGCGCGTACCTAGTGGGCATCACGGGTATAGGCACTTAATTCACCAGCATCATTCACTTACAAACCTCTTTATTCTTTCACGTGCACTGTTCCCATCACTTCATTAAAAGGGTTTTTTTTCCTTCTTTTTTAATTTTTTGATTTGTTAATTTTATGCACATTGTCATTTTACAAAGAATGAAACAACTATTAACCGACTACCAATTACACTGATATTTTTGATTCTCTCACTGAATAATTCACTACCAGCACTGTATAAATAATTTTTATTACACGTTGTGCACTTTTGCTTTATTTAAAAGGCATACAACAACAAACACTTTGGGCACTGAACACTTTTATAGGGGCTTGGATACTTAGCCCAACTATAGTTTCTATTTCGGCACTTGCACTTTAATTATCACCAGTGGATTATTTATTTATTTATCTATATGTTTTGATCCTTTTTATGATGAGTATGTATCTATAGGATCTTTGTAACATACACTTGAGAAGCTGTGCAGGCTATCCCTGAGGCCTTGACTCCTGCACCCCTTCCTGTGAGCAAATCGACCCTCAAAGATGTATTTATGGCAATACAAAACTGTAACCATACCCTAAACTCCCTGACAACACAGTTTAATCATCCCAGGGAAGATGTCACTGTTATGCGTCATGAGGATGAGGGATTGCACTTCAGCTGTGGAGGGCAGAGTTAGCACTATAGAGGATTAAATGGGCCCTGCCATGAGAGAGATTAAAGGGGTGAGCAGGCAGTCCACTCACCATGCTAGCCATATTGTCTAACGACCAATAGTGTAATAAAACAAACAGATAAGATAAAATATCAACATTTTATTACACACATTTTTAAAAAAAAAATATAATGGCAAAGTGTATACAGACAATACACCGTACAACTGTATATGTAGATTAGGGAAAACTAAATTATATATTGTACACAGACTACATCAAACATGAGACATATCGAGAGATAATGCTCTCACTGACTCAGTGGCATGGTGTAGCTGCTATGATGCCCAGAATGCCCGACATGTTTCACGGAGACCCGCTTCTTTAGGGGCGAGTGATGGTGCGAAATTGATATCATATACATATACCTAATATGAAACAAAAACATGGTAAGTACAGAGTGCTAAATAATCAAGCAGTGATAACATATCAAGGATTTCAACATTAAGATCAAATTGTGTCCAACTCCCCATTAGAGCCTACCTTAAAACTGCCAATAGCCGTCCAACCAGAGAGCACGAGGGAAAAAAAGGTATGGAATCTCCCCCTTAGTCCCTCCTCCCTTCCTTCCCCTACCATGTCTATTTACTCTGGGACGCAGGTACCTATAATTGATTAGTCTATCCCATTCTGAGCTCAATTAACTAAACGCTAGACGTATTTTTGACTTGGAAAACAGACTTAAGAGAAATAATGTGCGGACACTGGGCCTCCCCGAGCATATGGAGGGGAAAACTCCTACAGAATTTATTGAGCATTGGCTGATAGAAATATTTGGCAAGCAAAACGTTGTGTCCTTTTTGGCAGTTGAGAGAGCCCATAAGATCCCGGCCAGACCTCCGCCGTCGGGTAACCCTCCACGCCTGTTTATTCTTAAATGACTGCACTACAGGGACAGGGATAAACTCCTTACATTAGCTCATAACAGGAGCAATGTTGAGGTTAATGGCTCTATTTTTTCCCAGACTAGTTCATAGAAGTTCAAAAGCAGAGGGCCCAGCTTGCAGATGTTAAACAGCGCCTACGACAAATCCAATTGCAATATGATATGTTATACCCCGCTAAGCTCAGAGTTGTGGCCAGAGATAAAATATTAATATAGAGGAATATGATCCGAAGCAAACACAGTGACGTGCCTCCATCCCTATTGGTTAATGCAAACAGAAAACAGAGGTCGTGGGACTTTAAATGAGGCAGGTCACAAACTAAGATATACAAAAGATGATAAACATAATCATGTATTATACATATAGTCATAGTCATTGATATATATAGACATATGAGTAGCGCTAGTTAGTAATCACACAGAAACACAAGAACCTAAAAGTCCATGTAAAATATATGGGGATACCCGTTATCGATTATGGTGCGTAAAGAGGACATACACCCCAGCAGACTTATCTGGACTTTTTACACCCCAGCAGACTTATCTGGACTTTTTAGTCTCCTAGGAATCGAAACAATGCAAATACCAAATTGGCTGATGGATATTCCCCACATACCAAGATATAATGAAATGGGGTGGAAAAGAGACCCTGGATTGGGGAGAAATAGACGGCCAACATGCCATAATGTGGATACTATGGCTGCAGGAAACATTTAAGGAAAATAAACAAAAATAGCTCTTCAACATAAAGTTCTTACTCATTGTTTTTTTTTTTTTTATATTTTTCTTTGACATTAAGAAAATTATGAGATATGGGGGTAGGGGGGAGCCTCGGACCCTGTTCCCCCTTCCTTTTTGATCTATGAACTTTTGGATATTGAGGGGGGGGGGGTTCCCTTTTTTTTGCACTGTGATATTGCACATGATATTGCACAGAGGCATATGGTGACTTATAGGGAGTGTGTGCGTGCGTGTGCATGCCCGAGCATAGGTGTGTGTGAACATTTGGTATGGCGGAGATAAATGGACGAATGGATGATGCGGGTGTGCGTGCGTATACACGCAGGTACACAAGGGATTTGCATATATGTATATATGAGCACGTAAAGTGAATGATTGTTTTTTTCTCATGTTTTTTTTTTTTTTTTCTCTCCTTGTTGGAAGGGAGGATAAAACAACACAAAGCAACATAAAGCACTTTGTATAGGGGGGGGGGGGGTGACTTTTTTTTTTTTTGTTGTGTAGCAGTGATTGTTTTCTAAGTGATTGTTTTTAAGGTTGGTGTTCTTTTGCACTTGGGCACCGTAGCAGGGATTGCTAAATTTATATACCTCTTCCAGGGGTATAGGCAGTCCCTGCCGTAATTTCTTTTTGCACATTTGCACTAATGCACTTATGAGTTTAAATGTTTTAAATGTTGTGAACTTAATATGAACCTAATTATTGAGTGGGTCAAGAAGTAGGGGAACAGGAAGTAGGAGGGTCTGGGGGAATTTTCCCTCCTTACCCCCCCCCTTTTTTTTTGATAGAATAACTGTGGACACAATGATTATGGATATATGCTGGATTATAACAGAGCTTTGTGTGGATGAAGGGAAGATATAGCGGTTGGCAAATATTACTTACCCTAAGGGAAAAATATTCCGTTGGGCCGGGGACGGGGGGGGGGGGGCTGAGTTATGCCCCTGGGCCACATCTGCCCATTACCCCATATAGGAATACACTCTTAGACTCAGTAACTCCTGGTGAACGTCATAACAATAGTTAATTAAGGGGGGTTCTCCCCTTTTCCCAGTTTTTCCCCCTTTTTTTTTTTTCGCTTTTGTCTTCCCTTTCTCCCCTTATCCTTTTTCCCTGTGTTCATCAAGTTAGACAATGGAAACAATACAGATCTTTTCGATTAATGCAAAGGGACTTAACATACCAGAAAAGAGGAGAGTCCTCTTAAATGATTTACAACGTCTCAAAATTGATATTGCTTTTATGCAGGAGCCACACTTCCGAAATGACAAATTACCTATCTTAAAAAAAGATTTTTTCCCTTGTCGTATCATGCCACAAATCCAGAAACAAAATCCAAAGGGGTTTCTATAATTTTTTTGAAAAAACGTGCCATGGAAATGTGAACATATACTTACAGCTCTAAACAACCTGAAACGAAAGTATATGTTAGGCACTTCTGCATTCACATGTTTAGGACAACACATCCTGACTCAAATTTGATGAGAAGACCCTCCCCTTCTCATCCAACATCCGTATCTAAAGGATCCAATTCCACACGTAGTTTTGACTCAGGCGACCCTGAAACCTGCCACTAACTACCTTCAACTGTCCATCACTGATGTTTGTAGAGTCCTCCTTCAAAGCGACACTCAGCATCCATTTCTTCTTCTCACAGAACTCGGTTGCTGGAGCCTGGGCAACCTAATAGTCCCGTGAAAAGCAAGGATCTCTTCAGGGGCCTCTGACTCCAGGGCAGCCCCCACCAAAAGATTCCTGAGATTTCACCCACTTCTGCTGGGCAGTCATTCCCAAAGTACCAGTCCTGGCCCGTTGGCCCGAAGTAGTTCATCTGGAACTTGGTGCAAATCCCTTTTTTGTAATCTGTGACCCAGGCTCGATAGCCCAAGGGTCTCTGGAACAGCAAAGATGTCTTAAAAAATTTCCCTGAGAGGGTCGGCCCTCTGGTATAAGTTGATTAACTGGTGGTGTCCCGTAGTTTCCCGACCCCTTTTTCAAGGATAGAAGAGAAAAGGGTAATGGAAAGAGGGCGTAAGCCCCAACAACAACTGAGCTTTGACTTTTTTTTTTTTCTTTATCCGGTGTTTTTCTTCTTTGTTCAGTTCACTACATAAGTTAGCCAGCCTCACTTGAATTTGAAAGTTCTCCTCAACAGTAGAAATCAGGATGGGGAATCCTCACAATCTTCCCATCCTTATCTTGTATTCGGATCGACCAAACCTGGCCAGATCCATCAGGGCGGGAGACCTCCACTCGATCCAGGTAGATGGACTGCCCATGATTCCACTTGACAGACAGAAAAGTCTTCCACAAATCCATTCTGGATGCGGTTTGGGGACAAAGAGGAAGTCCCATATGGCCTCATCACACCAGGACTCTCTCTTGGCCTCGATCGCAAGCATGACCTTCAGTGGAGTGCAGGGATAGTCATACCATACTCCAAGGCCACCTTCCTCTTTATCCACTGTTGCATCCTGGAAAATCTGGGGAGGGTCTTCCGGTTTCCTCTCCCAGCTGGAGAATATGGGGTATCTTCTCTTTTGACGAGGAAGTTATAGGCCTCATTCTGATCCTGAGCCCGGGCACAGTTCTTAGGCAGGGTTAGATCATAGGCCTCACAGAACCCCAGATTCCTGGCGCACTCTCCTCGCACCACAGAATCCCTAGTCTCCTCAACTGGCACATCAAGACTGGCTGGACTGCTCCATTCTTCGGACCTCCAGTCCCATTCAGTCTCCTCCTCAGACCTCCAGACATCTAGTCCTTCCTCCAATGACCCAAATCGATTCTGAAAACTGGGAGACCCCACATCGATGACCCCGGCCTCTTCCTCGCTGCTCACACTGACACTAGCAGCCCCGGTCACCGCTGGCCATCTTTTCTCCTCTGCCTGTGTAAGAGCAGACTTTGTCTCTGCTGCTGCAGTCTTCAATGCAGCAGGTGGCCACTCCCCGGCCCGCACTACCTGCATGCATCCTGACTCAGACATTCGGGCCTCTTTCCACCCATATGCTGGACCACTGACAGACTGCATGGTCTCCAGCTGCATCATGAACAGCAGCATTCCTCTTCCACGGCCCAGTAGAGACCCCCAATTCCACGCCTCCTCCAGTGCACAACGCCAGTCTTCCGTCGGGCACCATCTGTACCCCTGTATCCCACAGGATGGACGTCTTTGGCTCTCCTGTCTGCTCTGCAGGTTCCCCGCCAATATGTGTGTTAGCCTCTGCGCACCGGCTCACTCCAATACTCGCCATCTTAGTCCTCCACACATGTGTCTCCCTCTCATCCACACCCGGAGGCGGTAGTCATTTATAGACTTTCCTTCCTGCTCTCGAATGGCTGTGCGTGAGCAGCGTCTCCGTCCACATCTCCAGATTGGCGGTGGGTCCTCATGCTAGGCAGAACTTTCCAGCGTGCGCTTTCCTGCGTGGTACAGTAACCCCTCCGATGCTGCTCTCTCTCAGCTCAGCCTGCATGGAAGTTACTGTAAAGCGGACCGTGCCTCTCAGCTTGCACACATCCACTCTCCTTACTTGTACCAGGGCTCCAACTGCGCCTCCATCACTCTAAGCCAGCTGACCCTCTTTGCTAGTCTCGCTAGTCATATGCACGGCGCACATTTCTCTTCTTAGCACTTGTACAAGCAAGATTCACCGTATTCGAAAAATGTCCCACTGTCATTAAATGCATGGCTGACAGTTTTCTTTACAGCATCCACATTGCCACTATATTGAAAGAATGTCCTGCTGTCATTAGGTGCACGGTCGACACTTTTCTGTATAGCTCTGGCACACAAGCAGCTCCCGACACACTAATCCACGTGCCCTGGGCCACCATTTTCACTGATTTTCTTTGGCCGTTGCCATTAGCAACTATTCTGATAACCCAGGGCGACATCCCGGATGAGCCCCGAAATGTAGCACTACTCCCAAGGGAGCTGCTTAAAACAGATTGCCCTGGGTTACCCATAGCAAGAACTTGTATATTCTTAGTATTTTAGATTATTGGCTCAGTTAGTAAACAGTCCAGGGGATTTGTTTTTTTGTTGTTTTTATTTTACAATGGGATGGGAGAAGGGATGAGTGGGACACTCCAACTTAGCAAACTATGCACAATCTTGAGGACTTCTATCTATATTTAATGCGGTAAGGCCACTGCTTCAACCTGCCACTGAAGTGAAGTATTTGAAAAGGTGAACTACTTGGTAGATTACACTTCAGGGTTCTACTTGGCACCCCCTTTCTCACTGACTGTGTGCCCTGACCTTCTGTCCACTGACCTCACTGGAGTGGTCCCCTTCCTGGGCAGACCACTTGCCAAGCCCCCTGGTACTCACGGACACTGCTTTTCCCAGGTAGCTCTGCCTTTAGCTCCACTTTCAGTTTCTCCAGGACATTTATGGCTCAGCTCCACACCTGGCTCACCAGGCCGACTGCCTGTGACCACTTTCCTCAGCATACAGGAGGAGAGACAGCCTTCACCCTCCTCGTGGGACTCTGCTTCCCGCCAAAGACACCCTGCCTCATGTGCTCTCGGCTTTTAAGGTAAATCCCAGGAGGCACTGTGGTGGTACCCTCCCACTGGGACTCCCACAAAAGCCTGTGCATCATTGGCCAGGTGTCCTCCACTGTCCAACAGGCCTCCCTATTGGATGCAGTGGGGACACTCCCTCAGTCCAAATTAATGCACACTGAGCACAGAGAGCAGGCCTAACTAAAATATCAGGCTCCCCTGATAAGCAGACAGAGCAAAACAAATGCTTTACCTAGTACCTGTCTAGGAGGATGCTACAGAGGAACAAAGGATCCCTCCAAGAGGCGGGCTATGTTTAATGCTCTGTCCCATCATGATCTGTCGATAGTATGCCTGCAAGAGACACACCTGACTAAGGACACTACGTCCATCTTGCAACATAAATTATTTGCTGTGCAATATCACTCGGTGCACTCGGCATATGCCAGGGGTACCAGTGTATTGATCTCCTCTAAGCTACAATTCTCCTGCAGGCCTGTTTTGCTGGTATGCAATGTTTTCTCTATGCGGTGTATTGTGGGATCTGTATACATTCCTCCTGCATACACAGCGAGGTGCTACGGGTGGTAGGTGCCTTTATAGGGGAGTATCCAGATTATCCACTGTTACTGGTAGGCAATTTTAATAATGTTAGCGACCCTAGTATAGATAGGCACCCTGCTGGTGCACAAACGGAGACCCTGTTTTTTAGACACTACAGGGAGCTGAGATTGCATGATATATGGTGCCTGTATAATCCTGCGTCACATACATATTCGTGTTGTTCTAGCACTTTTCAAACCGTGTCAAGAATAGATATGATCCTGGGTACAGATTTGGTATTACCATGAGTTTCCGAGGTGCAATATTTGACCAGGGGGGCTCTCGGATCACTCTCCTATGCTAGTTACCTTGGATAAGATTAAACCGCATACTAAGCCCATATGGCATGTTCAGGCCTTTTGGCAAAAGGTGATATCTAGGGAGGACACGGTGAATGCTGCCTTGACAGAATTTTTCCAGCTTAACACTGGTTCTGCCACTCTGCAGATAGTGTGGGATACAATGAAAGCATTTCTTAGGGGAGTTCTACTCAAAGCCATTAGTATACACAAAAATTCCACCCGTATTTGGGAAAACTCCTTGATAGAGAAGGTCCAGCAAAAAGAAGCCCAATACATCAATGACCCTTCTCCCTTCTCAGGGGTATTCCCATAGCCAGCAGGATGTCACAGAGACTTTCCAGACCTTTTTTACTGACTTGTATAGGAGCAAAGCAGACTATCATATGGCCAGTCTTAGGGAGTTCTTGGGACCCCCGAGGCTCCGCTTTCTTTCCCGAAGCAGCCAAATATGAGCTAAATGCTCCTTTGGCAATTGCGGAGCTTGAACAGGTGGTGGAGGACTCCCCTGGGGGAAAGGCACCTGGCCTAGATGGTTTGGCATTGGAAATTTATAAGCACTATTAAGGTTTACTGCTACCAGAGCTTTTGAAGGTCTTGAATCAGGCCTGGATCTGTTGGAACTTCCAAAGTCGATGAGGTATGCATGCATCATAGTTCTCCCCAAGCCAGAAAAGGATACATTGTTGCCGGCGTCTTACTGCCCAATTTCATTATTGAATACGGACGTGAAGATCCTGGCTAGGGCCTTAGCGACCAAGCATCCAGACCAGACCGGATTTATTCCTACTAGATCCACGGCAATAAATCTTAGGAGGCTTTTTTTGAATATGCAGCTACCTGTTGACAATGTGGGTGGAGGGCCATTCTGTCACTGGATGCTGCAAAGGCTTTTGTCAGTGTCGAGTAGACATATTTATGGGAGGTTCTGGAAGTGTTTGGCCTGGGCTATGACTTAATTCGCTGGGTTAAGCTATTATATTCTGCCCCGAGAGCATACATACAAATTAATGGCTCAGTCTCCAAGTTTTTTTTCACTTTTTAGAGGGACCCGCCAGGGATGCCCCCTTTCCCCTCTACTGTTCACCTTAGCCATAGAGCAATTAGCTGCAGCAATTAGGCAATCTATAGATATTCACGGGTTCTAACGGGTTCTAACGGGGGAGGGTAGGTGTGAAAAAATAACACTTTATGCAGATGATGAGCTGCTATTCTTGGGGGATACAGAGGGATCTTTAGTGTCTCTCATGACTCTTATACAAACATTTGGCTTTTTACTCAAGGTTTGTCATTAATTGGGACAAGTCTGTTCTTTTCCCATTGGGTGCTCCCAATCCTCTCCTATCAGTAGAGGCTCAGCGTATTAGGATAGAGCACTGCTTTAAATATCTTGGGATATGGATCTACCCCCAGTTAAAAGATTTTTTGAAATATAATTTATCGACTGTCCTTCACAGATTTAAAGCTAAGAGCAAAATATGGTCGAGTTTACCTCTGTCCATGGTGGGCTGTGCTAATCTAATCAAAATGTTCTGGGCCCCTCAATTGCTCTAAGTATTTCATAATTCACCAATCTGGATACCCATCTTATGGTTTAAGCAAATAGAATTTTTGTTCCGTGGACTGATCTGGAAGGGATGGGGCACCAAGAATAGGATTGACCACCCTCCAAAGATCAAGAGAACTAGCAGTTTCCCATCCGAAAACATACTTTATTGCCTCTCAATTACAGCATTTCGCAGGATGGGGTGAAATAAACCAGGAGGATCCTATACAGGCCCTTTTGTTGGATAGTAATACACTGAACCACTACCACCTTTTGGCTCAGTTAGAGGCCGGGGTGTTTACCAGGGATAGGACATGCTTAACTCTACTACTTACGCATAAAACCTGGCAGGCAATGAAAAGTATGATGCACTATGATGGGATTTCGGCATATGCATCAATCTGGGGAAATAAAAACTATGTCGAGCTTGATAACTTAAAAGGCTTTGACAAATGGCACACAGGGGGGCTCCAGTTCATCATGCAGTTGTACACTGATGGGATTTTAAAATCATTCCAAAACCTTCAGGAAACCTATCAACTTCCTCTTCAAGATTTTTTTAAATTTCTACAGATGCGACATGCACTTCAATCCCAATTTAAAAATACAGAAGTGATAGTGAGGCCCATGGCAGTAATGTCACTCCTTGCAAGGACTGATAAGAAAAAAGGTCTTATCTCCTCTCTATATAGTACACAAGATATAAAGACTGGGCAGGGTAGGAGGGAGTAGGAGTGGGATCTGGGCAACATCTCTAAAAAGGAATGGCAAAATATTTTGTAAAAGATCCTAACTGTGTCCCTACTACCAGCACAGCAACTATCACAGCTATTTATAGTGCATAGAACATACCGTACACCCGATAAGTGGTTTCGGTGGAGTAGACGGGAATCCCCAGAGTGCCAAAGATGCCAACAAACATTGGCTGATCTCCTACACATGCTTTGGCAGTGCCCCAAGTTATTTAGATATTGAAGAGAACTGGTGAACACAATAAATCAAGTACTAGCAATTCAGATCTCTATGGACCCCATAATATGTCTCTTAAGTAGTTTTGCAGATGTTACATTGCCGCCCGCAGTTATAATACCACTTAATAGGTTACTATTCATAGCCCGAAAAAGTATAGCTGTGAAATGGCTATCTTCTAGTCCTCCTTCCTTTAAGGAATGGAGACTCCAAGTAAATAATGCTTTACTGAGAGAACAATAAATATATAAAAATAGGGGTACTCCACAAAAGTTCTACAAAATATGGGAGCTGTGGTTAGTGTCCCCTTGATTGGCCCCTCTCTCTCTCACACTTTTTTTAGATTATGGCAATAAAGATAATTGTGAATTACTATGAACCATAGATATTGATGTGGAAAAGTGTAAGTTGAATTTTGCAATCTGAGGGACTCTGTAATATTACCATGTATGGTTTGACCGGACTGGTGGCCCCCTTTTTTTTTTTTTTTGTAGATATTCTTGTTTATTGTTGGTGTTTATTTGTCATTTTAATGTTGTTTCATGTATTTGAAAACCCTAATGAAAAGTATTGAAATATACTACTTCTTAGTCTGTCCAAATAGAATCTCTATGCACAATGTATGATCCTGTTTAGTAATTTCACCTCCCAATCTTTGAGTAACTATTGATCCCTATATTGATTTACAGACGCTATACTCTTCCTTGCTGGCGTTAATTGGTCTCCAGGGGGGTCCTTGTTGATGCATGGTAGGTCACTCTGGATGTCCCCTTTCCCTCCTTGGAGGGAGATTATGCTCCAGCCCCGTCAAGTAGGATTAAAGTTGGTCCATATGACCTTCTATGTATATGTGGTTGATTATTGTAAGCACCGATAACAGTCTGTACTCTGTACATGCTTTTATTTATACATGAAATATGATTCTTTATGCAATGATCTGTGCTGATTGTTACAGTATATAACTGACTTTTTGTAAAATCTTAGTCATCACTATTGGGTATTGACTTCCGCTCCGCAGGAGTAGCTAGACATAAGACTTAGTCAAAAGAACAAAAGCATTTAACATAGACACACCTATGGGGGCTGTCCCACTGGTCAATACCCCCCTGCAGCGATCCCTCCCAACTCAGTTTGGTAGAATAGCAGTAGGTGTACAAGAAAAAACCCCAAAAGAGGGGCGGGGGCGGCGACTGTCGGAGGACTCAGAGAAAGGAATTTTACAGGTAAGATTTTACAAAAATTCAGTTTTCTCTTACGTCCTCCGACAGTCGCCTCTAAGTCATCACTATTGGGATGTCCCAAAGCAGTGTAGACATGAAGGGTGGGAGACGCAACCGTAGAAAAGGCAACACAGTACCCACATCAGAGAAAGGAACCTCACACGCACAGTAAGAGAACCTTCTGGGCAATAGAAAAGGCTCAACAGGAGCAAAAACCCAGGAAAACAAATATCCAGGGGATAAACACCCCAACAGCCAGGGACCCAGAAAAAAATAAGGGTCCCCTATGGCACTGCCGCACTGAGAACTTTGCGGCCAAAGGAGGCATCAGCTGATGCCAGAACATCCACCTTATAGAATTTGGAAAAGGTGTGCACCGACGACCAAGTCGCAGCCTTGCACACCTGGGCCACCGAGGCTCGTGCCAGTAAGCCCAGGACGTACTCAAAGATCTGGTAGAGTGCGCCCTAACAGGGAAGGGTGGAACCAGTTCCTTCAAAGCATAGGCCTGTTCAATGGTCTGTCTAATCCATTTGGCAAAGGTCGCTGCCGACGCAGCCATACCCTTCCGAGGTCCCTCAGGAAGGACAAAGAGGGAATCCGATTTCCGAAAGGAGTCAGTGGACGACAGGTAAACCCTGATCGCCCGGACAACATCCAAGGAATGCAATGCAACCTCCTTAGGATGCTTCGGCTTCGCACAGAGCGAAGGAAAAACAATGTTCTCATTAAGGTGGAACTCAGAGACCACCTTAGGGAGAAAAGAGGAATGAGGTCGCAAGACCACCTTATCCTCGTGAATCACCAAGTAAGGAGAGCGGCAAGACAACGCCGCCAAATCCGACACCCTGCGAGCCGAAGTGATCGCCACTAAAAAGGCAACTTTCTTAGACAGCAGAGGTAACGATATCTCCCGGATGTTTTCAAAGGGACGCGGTAACGCGGACAGAACTAAGTTCAAGTCCCATGGAGGTAAAGGCTCCCTCCTGGGAGGGGCCAAATGTTGCACACCTTGAATAAAGGTGCGAATCAAGGAATGAGACGCCACAGGGCGTTGGAAAAGAACAACCAGTGCAGAAACCTGGCCCTTTATCGTGGCCAGCGCCAAGCGCTGGTCCACACCAGTCTGGAGAAAAGCCAACACTCTCGACACCGAGTACAAGCGAGGGGAGAACCCCTTGGACTCACACCAGGCAAAATAAGCTTTCCAGGTACGGTAATAGATTTTACCAGAAGAGGATTTCCTAGCCTTGATTAGAGTAGGAATGACCTCTGAAGAGAGACCCCTGTCTCTCAGGACCTGGGTCTCAACAGCCAGGCCGTTAAAGCCAGCGACTGTAAAGCAGGATGGAAGATTGGTCCCTGAGACATTAGATCTTCCCGCATTGGCAGCCGCCAAAGAGGCGCCACTGCCAGATGAACAACGCCAGCGTACCAGGACCAGCGCGGCCAGTCCGGCACTACCAGAATCACCAAGTGCGGTTCCGAGGCTAACCTGCGAAGGAACCTGGACAACAACTGAATCGGAGGAAAGGCATACATCAGACGATACTGATGCCAAGGGATCACCAACGCATCCGAGGCGTCTGCCAGAGGATCGCGCGTTCTTGCCACGAACCTTTCCACCTTGTGGTTTAGCCGGGACGCGAACAGATCCACGTCCGGGGATCCTCACTTCGCACACAGCATTTGGAAGACCTCCGGGTGCAGGGACCATTCCCCCTGGTCCAGGGTCTGGCTGCTCAGATAGTCGGCCTGCCAATCCTCCACACCCGGAATGTGAACTGCTGAAATCGCCAGGACATGAGTCTCGGCCCAAGACAGAATGTCGGTCGCCTCCCGGGCTGCCCGGGCACTACTGGTGCCCCCTTGGTGGTTGATGTAAGCCACTGCGGTAGCATTGTCCGTCTGTACCTGAATAGGACGGCCCCGAAGTCGGTCCGACCACTGGAAGAGAGAGTTTGATTGCTCTTAATTCCAAAATGTTGATCGGAAGGGAGGATTCCTCCCCTGACCAAGTGCCCTGGGCAGACAGGTTGCCCAGGACTCCACCCCAGCCCGAAAGGCTGGCATCCATGGTAATCACTGTCCACAGTAACGGACGGAAGGATTTCCCTTCTGACACAGCCGGGACTGGAGCCACCACAGAAGATCCATTCTGGTCCGGCGACTCAAAGAGACACTCAGATCCAAGGACTGAGGTAGCCTGTTCCACCTGGCCAGGATCTCCACTTGAAGAGACCTTGTGTGAAACTGAGCGAAGGGTATCGCCTCGAAGGCCGATACCATCAACCCTAGGGACCGCATGCAGATCCTGAGTGACGAGGATGGTTTGTCCCTGAGGGACCTGACCTCGTCCTGTAAGATCCGGAGCTTGTCCTCCGGCAAGAACACCTTTGCCTGAGCAGAGTCCAGGATCATTCCCAGATAGGAAAGACGAACCGAAGGAGACAAGGACGACTTCTGTACATTGATGGTCCATCTGAACTCCTGGAGCGTGGACAGATCGCGCAGTAGGTTCTGGCTGACACTCGATCTTAAGAGGAGATCGTCCAGATACCCCAAGACCGCAATGCCCTGTGCCCTTAGCAGGCCCAAAACAGGCGCCAGCACTTTGGTAAAGATCCTTGGAGCTGAAGCGAGACTGAAAGGTAACGCTACAAACAGAGTGGTCCTCCGCGATAGCGAAACAAAGGTATCTTTGGTGACCCTCGAAAATGGGGATGTGTAGGTACGCATCCTTCAGGTCTATAGAGGCCAGGAATTCCCCTGGGCTCAGGGAGGCCACCACCGAGCGGAGAGATTCCATACGGAACTTCCGAACGCGCACAAAGTGGTTCAGCGCTTTCAGGTCCAGAATAGGACGCACCTTGCCCTCCTTTCTGGGCACAGTGAACAGATTGGAATAAAACCCCCGAAACCTGTCCCGATGGGGCACTGGGACAATCACCCCCTGAGCAAGGAGGTCCTGCACCGCTTGATGCAGGTCCTGTAGGCGCCCTGGGGTTAAATGAAGATTTGAGGGAAAAAATCTGTCCGCCGGCCGGGAAAGGAATTCGATCTTGTACCCTGATCGAATGATTTCCTGAACCCACCTGTCCAGAATGTGGAGCAGCCAAGGTTTGAGGAAACCGCGCAAACGTCCCCCCACCCCAGAAATGGGTGAGGGCGCCCCTTCAGGCAGAGGCGGATTGACCCGCTGCACCGGCATTGACGGACTTCTGCTTGCCCGCCCAGGGCTTCTTCTGGCTACCTTGGCCCTTGAAGGGCTTGCCCTTGGTTTGATTGCTAAAGGCATGAAAGGACCCTTGATTGGGTCGAGAGGCGGAACCCCGCTTGCCATGAAAGGACTTGTTTTTCGGGTTCTGGGGCAGCATCGTGCTCTTGCCCCCGTGACGCCTTTTACCAATGTATCCAACGCCTCGCCAAAAAGGCGAGAACCTGCATAAGGAAAATCAGCAACTGTCTTCCGTGATGTCTGGTCAGCCGACCAGCTCTTCAGCCAGATCAGGCGACGGTTAAGCACCGCGACACTCGACAGGCGTGCGGCCAGAGGGGCCTCATTCGAGGCCGCATCACACAAATACATGACTCCTTGGTGAATTCGATCCACCATAGCCAGCGTGGCAGGTGGGGCAGAATCAGACGCGAGGTTGCGTTTAAGCACCTTAGTCCAATCCGCCATCGCCTGGGCCACCAGGACGGACGCGAAAATAGGTTTGAGCAAGGAACCCGCCACCGTGTAGGAATGGCGGGCAAGAGACTCCAACCTCCAGTCCGTGGGATCCCGGAACAGCGGGGTGTCCTCAGTGGGAATCAGAGTAGCCTTGTTTCAGGCGGCCAGAGTGTGATCCACCTGTGGGGGCACACACTTGCGCGTTTCCGTAGCCTGGCGCAAAGGGATAAAGCAGTTTAAACCGACTAGGTACCGCGAATGGATGTTTTAAAGTGCGCCACAGTTCATTCACAGTGTAATAAATTCAGCGGGGCAGGGAAAGACCTGCGCCGACTTGCGGGTCCTATGTGTACCAAACGATGACACAATGCCCGGAGGAGTGGGCTCATCCTCCAAATGTAGAGTCTCTTTCACAGAAGAGATCAACTCATTCATAGTTGCACGTTCTTCAGGCGACCCCGGGGGAGAATCATCAACCCCCTCCACCTCCGCCTCCCCCTCAGACCCCGGAGGGTCCAGAGATGAGCGAGACCCTGAAAAGGGCACGCCCGCCACAGCAGCCACATCACCATCTGAATCAGAGGAGAAAGATAATCTAGGCCTTTTCCTAGCAGCACGTTCAGCCATCAGCACCTTCATTTTGGACACTAAAGACGCCGGGGGAGAATCATCAACCCCCTCCACCTCCGCCTCCCCCTCAGACCCCGGAGGGTCCAGGGATGAGCGAGATCCTGAAAAGGGCACGCCCGCCACAGCAGCCACATCACCATCTGAATCAGAGGAGAAGGATAATCTAGGCCTTTTCCTAGCAGCACGTTCAGCCATCAGCACCTCCATTTTGGACACTAAAGACGCCACTACGGCGGCCAAATCAGGTATAACAGGGGGTACAGCAGAACTGGGGTCCCCCACCAGGGCTGGAGGGAATTTTGCTGTCCTGAGATTCCATTGCCCAAGTTACAGTAAAAAAGTACAAGAAGAGGTACTGGCCCTTTAAGATCGCTGCGGAGTGCGCAGCCCACAGCTATATGCACAGTGAACAAAGACCCCCAAAAGGAGACAAAACTGAGCCAGGAAGGACAAAACAAGGAGCTACAGAAGAGACAGTCTGCAGAGCCCCCACAGAGTGTTACCACATCGATCGCTGCTTCAGAGGAAAAGGAAGTGAGGTCATCAGAGGCTGAACTGTAAGCTGCAAGACCCAGGGAAAATGGCTGCCCATAGAACTGAATGGAAGGCTTCGGCAAGATGGCCGCCGAACATGTGTTCGGAACGATCGTTCTGCCACACACAAGATGGTGCCGGATGGCGCCAAAACAGCATGTAGTTAAGCCCACAGTGAAGCCAGACATGCTTGCCCATACCTAAGATGGCGGACCGCACGGTTTTTACCCGCTGCGGCCGCCACACACACAGTCTGCACCCCCAAAACACTGCAGTGACACAGGGGAAGGGGCCCCCAAAACCACACAGCACCGCAGCGCATGTAACAAGGAGACCCCGCAGGGATCGCATCAGGGAGCCCCACACAGGCACAGACATGGGGAATACACAGCAACACAGGACTGCCACCCCAGACAGAGGCCCCACACAGAAAGTACTTACCTGTACCGGATGGCGTGGGGTGCCTCTATGAACGGAAAGCCACTGTCCTCATCTGACAGGGAATGCCGTTAGTATTACAAAATGGGGGAAGAATAAATGGACTTTGAAGGCACCATAATAAAAAACAACGCTTTATTTTTGATAAGTATTAAAACCACAGAAGTATATGTCATATATTCATGGTGGTCATTCCCCATCCGGGGGTCATTGATCTGCGCTTCTGAGGAGCATCTGGAGGACGCGCTGCATGCTGCTCTCTCCTTGGAGGAATTGCCTGCTATTTTATCTTATGCCCTATGCCCGGTTATGTATGGGACAGGCATACTCTATATTGTGATTACCTGATATCTTTATAATTGGCCATAAGCAGTGCGTGCTCCTCCAGCTGCCTCAGCAGGTCACCCCTCGTGATTACTAATCATACTATTGGTTTACTACCCTCCTGGTGCCTTTTGGTTGGCTCCAGCAACATCTTCCTATGGAATCTATATTCCAAACAGCTCCGGATGAAGTCTGAACACCAGGCGAAACATGTAGAGCAATTGGACATATTGGTTTACTTCCCTTTGGAAGCTGTTACTGTATTGTACAGGACGCTCTGCGTTGCCTGCACCGTGGTGCGGCTCGTTTGCGGCGTATAGCGTCCTTTTTCTATTGTTTATCATCCAAATGTATATTTTGTATTGTTCGTTGTATTGTATGTCCTAGGTGGTGAGGTTTTTCCCCCATTCACCCATCACTTGTATCCTCTGATCAATGGTCTCCGCCCATGTTGGTCAGTCGACATATACTTCTGTGGTTTTAATACTTATCAAAAATAAAGCGCTGTTTTTTATTATGGTGCCTTCAAAGTCCATTTATTCTTCCCCCATTTTGTAATACTGACATTCAGGACGTGGCACATGGTCTTATATTGTACTACGCCCCTGTTTTTTGCTGCATCAGGGATAGGCGTAGATATTCTATTTAGCTAAAAGGGAATGCCGTTAGCCAAGGACAGGACACTGCAGCACCGCAGATGTGTCCAGTGAGGTGGCCACCTCACAGGCTGCATCCCTGCTGCGAGCAGGGATGGGTCGTTCATAATGCCAGGACAAACACATGGCTGAACGCTCGATGGCGGGCTGGGAGTCCCTCTGACCCTCTGCCCTGGAGAACCCGGGCGGTCAGTCTGATTCCCAGCTCCGCAAGAATCCGTCTTCATCCAAAGATCCGACTAAAAACTAAAGCTGACAAAATAAACAGCTAGTAAATGAAAGAAAAAACTGACATTTTCAAATAAAATCAAAGAAAAAAGATTAGAAAGGCTGAGACTGTAGCCCCAACACAGGGAAGCCTAACTACTCCTGACGCTAGGCAGAAACAAACTGAGTTGGGAGGGATCACTGCAGGGGGGTATTGACCAGTGAGACAGCCCCCATGGGTGTGTCTATGCTAAATGCTTTTGTTCTTTTGACTAAGTCTTATGCAGAGCGGAAGTCAATACCCAATAGTGATGACTTAGAGGTGGCGGCGACTGTCGGAGGACGTAAGAGAAATCTATATTTATCTATAAGTACAAATACCCACTGTCTCCCCTGGGAAAGGAATACAGTCCTGAAAGATGTTGGGATCCTTCAAAATAACTCATCTGAGCTGACCATATTTTCCATTTTCCATTTTTTCCACGTTTGGCAGTCCTCTGGGTGTATTTGAAGTTGCCAGGGTATTATTAGTACTAGTCTAGGATGTTTTGATAATACACAAATGTTTACTTGTTGTAATGTCATTTTATTAGGATTTTAAGGCTCGGTTCACACATATGCCATGCGGGAACCCTGCGAATCCACTGCGGATTCCCGCTTCGCATTCAATCGCAGGCAGTTCACACTGCCATATGCAAATCGCTGGGGTAGTCAATACAAAGTTACCGACACCCCCAGATCAGTTCGCATATCGCAGTGCGAACTGACAGTTCGGACATGAATTGGATCGCATTGGTGTGAACCACCATGCGATCTGATTCAGCTGTGGACCCACAAAAGAGTCCTACGCATGTTCAGTCCGAATCAGATGCGAATTCAGCCATACAATCTGGCTGAATTCGCATGGCACAGACATTGCATGTAATTTTCAGAGCAGTGCTCTCCGAATCACATGTGATGTCTGTCATCGCACATATGTGAACCGGGGCTCAGGGCAGTGCGCTCCAAATCACATGTGATGTCTGTCATCGCACATATGTGAACCGGGGCTCAGAGCAGTGCGCTCCGAATCACATGCGATGTCTGTCATCACTATAGTGTGACCCGGGGCTCAGAGCAGTGCGCTCCGAATCACATGTGATGTCTGTCATCGCTATAGTGTGACCCGGGGCTCAGAGCAATGCGCTCCGAATCACATGTGATGTCTGTCATCGCTATAGTGTGACCCGGGGCTCAGAGCAGTGCGCTCCCAATCACATGTGATGTCTGTCATCGCTTTAGTGTGACCCGGGGCTCAGAGCAGTGCGCTCCGAATCACATGCGATGTCTGTCATCGCTATAGTGTGACCCGGGGCTCAGAGCAGTGCACTCCGAATCACATGTAAAGTCTGTCATCGCTATAGTGTGACCCGGGGCTCAGAGCAGTGCACTCCGAATCACATGTAAAGTCTGTCATCGCTATAGTGTGACCCGGGGCTCAGAGCAGTGCTCTCCGAATCACAGGTGATGTCTGTCATCGTTATAGTGTGAACCTGGGCTCAGAGCAGTGCACTCCTAATCACATGTGATGTCTGTCATCACTATAGTGTGACCCGGGGGTCAGAGCAGAACGCTCCGAATCACATGTGATGTCTGTCATCGCTATAGTGTGACCCGGGACTCAGATCAGTGCGCTCCGAATCATATGTGATATCTGTCATCGCTATAGTGTGACCCCGGGCTCAGAACAGAATGCTCCGAATCACATGTGATGTCTGACATCGCTATAGTGTGACCTGGGGCTCAGATCAGTGTGCTCCGAATCACATGTGATGTCTGACATCGCTATAGTGTGACCTGGGGCTCAGAGCAGTGAGCTCCGAATCACATGAGATGTCTGTTATCGCTATAGTGTGACCCGGGGCTCAGAGCAGTGCGCTCCAAATCAAATGTGATGTCTGTCATTGCTATAGTGTGACCCGGGGCTTAGAGCAGTGCACTCCGAATCACATGTAATGTCTGTCATCGCTATAGTGTGACCCGGGGCTCAGAGCAGTGCGCTCCGAATCACATGTGATGTCTGTCCATGGGCGTCCGCAGGTAGGGGCAGGGGGGGGGGCAAATGCTCCCCCTGGAATCTTAACTTCCCCCTTTCAAGTGGTTGTTAAGTCTCTTTATGCCATCCTGTCTGGTCTGTTTAGTAATCCTGCGTGTCTGTGTTTTTTTAAAAAATAAGCCGTTCTATACCAGTTTTCAAAGGGCCGAGCTCCGCTCACGTGACCCCGCTGGCTCTCTCCTCTCCCCATCTGACAGCTGCCTGAAGCAGGCGGGGCCGAGGATTCCTCACTGATGTCAGTCGGGAGGGGAGAGGGAGAGGAGGGGAGAGGCGGCCGGTCACGTGAGCGGCGAGTGGCGCCCTAAAAACTTGTAAAGAATGGCTTATTTAAAATAAAACACAGACACAGGGGCACACAGGATTATTAAACAGACTGTAGACAGGATATGAAACTTTAAATGAAACTACAGAAGCAGGAGGGGAGGGGCACTGACACAGGAGCAGACAGGCAGGGAGGAAGGGGAGAGAGAGGACAGAGGAGGACAGGAGGGCTGCGGATAACGGAGGCATGTAAACTGACCACAGTGTCAGGGCTCAGCCGACATAGTATACCGTGGTCAGTTTACAGAGGGGAGGACATAGCCAGGCAGGGACAGCCAGGTATTTTTGGTAATGCAGGGGGGAGGGAGGCCATATTACACAGTAAAGCACTGTGCTGTCACACATGCTTTAAATGCTGCTGTTTGCTCTTTAAAAATAAACACTCAAAATAATTATAATGACTAAACCCCTCCCCTTCATGAGATTGTTGAAAAGGGGCAGCGCATGGGTGAACTTAAAATTATGCCCCCCCTGAAAAAAGTTCTGCGGACGCCCATGTGTCTGTCATCGCTATAGTGTGACCCGGGGCTTAGATCAGTGCGCTCCGAATCACATGAGATGTCTGTCATCACTATTGTGTGAACCCGGGCTAAGTCCTTTTTACTGAATGTTTCTAATAAAAATTGGCGTTTTGCGTTTCAAATATACTTCTACATGTCCTTCTCTCTTTAAAGTCCATGAGGGGTCTCCTTGTTCTTGCACTCTGTGCAAATCTTTGTTTAGTGTCATGTAGGATGTTGGCAGATTTACTTTCACTGCAATCAAACTAAATTTTTGTTGATGAAACATTGCTATTCATGTGATCATCCACATGTGTCTACATTTTCAAGTATTCAAACTCCTTATTAGAGACATGGGACCTTTAAAATGACAGGAAGTCAATGCAGCTCATGATAACCACATCTACAGTCTACACCTCTTAACAGCTCCAATAACTCCAGGAATAGGCTGCTCCTAAAATTAGGTCAGGTGTGAAATGAACAAGCTTATAGTGTTATATATGAACACAGAAAGCAGCTTATGATGACACACCAAGCCACTGAATATCAAACCAACATGAGTTCTTCCGATCTTGACTATCCAAAGCAATTATTGGATTATAGGGATGGCTTTTTAGTCTCAAAGGTAAGAATATATGTCTAAATGACTATTTTCTTTATATTTAGTATTCCTACTTTTTTACCTAACTGTTCATTATTTGTTTGTGATATATATATATACACAGTATATCCACTGAACAGCTACATATTGCCTATTAGACATTCATTTTACAGCAGAAATCATGTGAACATTATTCCACTTTACATAACTATTTATGTAGTTGTTTTATGTGATCTAAGTACTGAAATAATATGAGGTAATGGCCTTCCAAAAATATTACTACATTTGAAATGTATACACTGGATACAACGCATTAGTGGGAATTCAGTAAAGCTGCTGTGCTACATTTCTGGCGTGGATTGCTCTTGTTAATGTGTTGAACCTAATAAAACAAAAACCTGAGACAGTTCTGATTCTGACAGCGACTCGTGTGCCAAATTCAAGTAGTTCTAATTTGCTCCACTTCTAAATTGTGGTGCAACACCTGAGCCAAATTCAAGATACGTTTCAGTTTGGGGGGGATTCAATAAAGCTGCTGCACACCTTTACTGGCAATAATCCCCCTTAATGCATTGCAACGAATTCATGAAGCATCTGCGAGACTTTTGGTTCTGACAGCGATTCCTGCACCAATTTCAGGTAATTTTAAAATGTGTCTAGAGGTGCAACGAATGCAAATTTTGGTACCAAAACCGAAACCGAAAATGCAGGATGCATTTGGCCGAAAACTAAAACCAAAAATGAAAGTTTTTAAAATATTTATATAATTGTATTATATTTAAATTTTTATTTAAAAGTATGAGTTTAACTTAATATGAATTTATTTTCGGTCATTATTGGCACCTTTAGCTCAAGAAAAGCTCAACAAAAATGTTTCCCTGTAAATTCTATGTACAGTATGTCTTCACACTAGTCCGTTGTGCTTCTGTTGTGCTTCTGTTGTAGTGTTTAACATCCTGCTTGCTCCATTTTTGGTCAGTTAATCAAACCACACCAAAAATACACCTCCCCATTAAAATGCATTAAAAGCACAGCAAGAACGCATAAATAATGCACCCATGTTACTTTTTGATGCCGTTTTTGAGTCACATGACCTATGAAAAACAAACAATAAGCACAGTAAAATCATGGTAAAATCTCAACAAATCACGGTAAAATCGTTGCAAAATAGCAAGAAATTGAGAAAAAAAATTGTGGCATTTTCCCTGTCGTTAGGCACCTTTTTCTCTATTGGCAAAATGCCAAAAACACCATTTTCGGCCGATATGTTTCGGCGCATCTCTAAATGTGTCACTTTTACATTATGGCGCAGTGAATGCGCCAAATTCAAAGTAAAATGTGGACATTTCGTATCTCATGAAAGAGGAGTTACGACCAACTCTCTTTTGGCATACAGAGACAGATTTTGCAAAAGTGTCTCACGTGAATTCTAAAAGTGTTGCAGCGTGTACTAAATTCAAGCACATGTTCTAGACAGGTACATGAATTTGGTGCCCTCTGTGCCACTTTTACCATGCATGCAAGACACTTTTGCAAAATCTGTCTGTGCCATCCTTTATAAGTTCCCCGGACTGTTTCTTGTTGATACCCTATAGCATAAATGTCAAGGTAAAATTTAAGTTACTGGTGTCTGATTATCATGCCAACCCATTAGATTCAGTCCTTTTGAGTCACTGACGTTGATTTACTAAAGGCAAATAGACTGTTCATTTTGCAGGGGAATTTGCATTTGCAAGGCAATCTTCCCTGAGCTTAGTGAATGTG
Organism: Pelophylax lessonae; assembly: GCF_965119305.1. Classification (NCBI taxonomy): domain Eukaryota; kingdom Metazoa; phylum Chordata; class Amphibia; order Anura; family Ranidae; genus Pelophylax; species Pelophylax lessonae. The sequence continues at coordinate 185,965,321 of NC_138769.1, forward strand.
GTGAAAATTCACTTTTCAATGAACACCCAATCCCATGCACGGAAAATAATAAAAAAACTTTTTTTTTTTTTTTGCTTGCACGTGATTGAATGGTGGAATTCAGCACACAGTCCTCACAATCACTAAGTTTGAAGTAGAACTGTAGGCAAAACTTTTTCTCCATTTTGGATAGAGCAAGAGAGGGTTTTAAGCACTGTCAGATTTTTATTCGCCATCTGTATCTGATTCCTGAGATTTCCCTTCACGTCCTGTCCAATAGCCAAACAGGAAGTGAGAGGAAAGCCCTGCAAAATTAAGGGAATTCCTTGGGGACTCCCAGGTCACCAGAACTAGTGTCCCCATTGGAAGATTTTCACGCTATTACTTTTCTGAGGACAACCCAAAATGTAGGATTTTCTTTTACCTTCACTTTCAATGATAATAATAAACAGGACAAATAGAGAGGATGAATCCCCTAATGAGGGCACAGACAGCAATAAAAACTGACACATGTTCTAATCCCTCTCCGCTCTATCCAAAATTACTGTAAAAAAAAATGAAAATTGTATCATACTTACCGTAATTTTCCTTTCCTGGTGCCTATCCATGGCAGCATACCAGTGATACAGCTCCGCCTCTACTCCGTCTTCAGGACTAGTGAATAGCATAAAAGAAAGACGCCCCCTACTCCCAGCATTCTCCTGTAATATAGAATACCTAGGGAGGGAGCGTATGCTGCCATGGATATGCACCAGGAAAGGAAAATTACGGTAAGTATGATACAATTTTCCGTTTTCCTGGTGCCTCCATGGCAGCATACCAATGATAAATAACTAGCATAACAAGGGTGGGTAATGCCAAATAAGTGAACTTTAATTGGAAAAGGACATCGCTGATTGTATCCTTCTTCCAAACTCAACAGTTGTGAGTGACCCAGGGTCGATACGGTAGTGTCTGAAGAACGTGTGTTGAGAAGACCATGAGGCGGCCCGGCAAACCGTCTGTAAAGACACATTAGCCCTTGCCGCCCAAGAAGCTGAAACTGCCCTGGTAGAATAAGCCCTCACTCGAGAAGGAGGATCCAAGCCCCTAATCTTGTAGGCCTTTTGGAAAAACTTGATTATCCAGGATGACAGAGTCCTGCCTTCCTGGATGTAGCTTCCTTGCCTCTGTTCTTTCCGAAGGGAACGATGAACAGCCTTTCTGAGGATCTGAAAGATTCTGTTGCTCCTAAGTAGGCCTGAATAACTCTGGAGATGTCCAGATTATGATGGGTGTTTGACTCTGGATACAACAGAACTGGTAGTGCCCACGGTTCGAGAAGATGGCTTGAGGATGATACTTTGGGGATGAAGCCTCGTAATGGACAAAGCTCAACCCTATCAGGGTAAAAGGCAATATGCTCCTCGCCTATCCCTAAGGCATGCAGTTCGGAAATTCGCTTTCCAGAGGTGATGGCTACAAGAAAGACTGTTTGTAGAGTCACATTCCATAAGGTCGCCTGCTCCTCAGGGGCAAAGGGGGGATATGGATAGAACCTCCAAACCTAGAGATAGATCCCACTGGAGGAAAAGGGTGTCTAGCGGGAGGGCGGATCCTTTGTACCCCTTTAAAGAAAGTGACCACCAAAGGATCTACTGCCCCACTCTCCCACTCCCCTATCACACCTGTTGCTTTTTGAAATGTAATATTGTTTGATTGATTCATGCTACGTATAGATAACGTTTCTTAGTTTCATGCTTATAGGGGTATTGCGGCGTCATGCATGATGTGATGGCTCGGGGTATCCTTACTCCGCACACCACATCAGGCATCATACCGCAGAATGAATGTATGTGATTGAATGTATTTATTAGTATGACCGGAAATGTATTGTAATGTAGTGTATTTATGCGCTGCGTCGCAGTACAGGGGAGAATGTACCCCGACAAAAGTATTGTTTTTTGTATATCTTTTATGCAAATAAAGATTACATTTTCAACCAAAAAATCTGTTGTGTTGGGGATAGATGACTCTTTTTGAGGTTTACTAGCCATACAAAATCTTCCAGGGACTGAAGTAGAATCTCCCTGTGGAACATGAGCCGTACTGGATTGTCTGCAAGGAGAAGGATGTTGTCCAAATAATGAAACACTCTCAAACCCTTCTCCCGGAGGGGAGCGGGAACGGATATCAGGACCTTGGTAAATACCCGAGGCGAAGTGCAGAGGCCAAACGGAAGGGCTTTGAATTGTAGGTGTACTCCTCCTACTGTAAACCTCAGGAACTTCTGGAAGGATGGGGGGATTGGGATATGTAGATAGGCATCCTGGAGGTCGAGTGATATCACCCAGTCTCCTGGCTGAATTACCTGGATAATTGTATTTAATGATTCCATCTTGAAGCTCTCGAGCGTTATATAATGATTTAGCTTCTTGAGATCTATCACAGGTCTCCATCCTCCTGTCTTTTTCCTGACCAGAAAGAGTGGGGAATAAAAGCCTGTATAGCGTTCTGCCGATGGGACTGGAATGACTGCTCCCTGGAGCTGGAGTTCTGACAGAAATTGAAGTAGTGCCGAAGACTTTTCCAGAGAAGCTGGAATCCTTGTTTTCTGAAAAACCTGAGGCGGGGGATGGGAGAATTCCCAATGATGCCCTAGTTTTTTTTTTTTTTTTATTAAAATTTTTATTCATTTTTCAATACAATAATACATAAAATATATATACAAACAAAACAAAAATACAATACACATCCCCTGTTCTCCAGCTAGTAACTTACACATAGGTAAATTAAAAAGATATCAGGGATTTTCACACGTGCTCCAATACATCAACTGTGCAATTTTATCATAAATAGTGTTATACCTAAAACACAAAAAAAAAAAAATAATAAAATCCACACGTGTTCCAAAACTTCAATTGTGGAGTAGTAAAAGGTTAGGTGATGTTACAAACAGAAAAAAAAAAACCCATGGGTGATCAGATGCATCAATTATGCAAAATACTCATTAAGTGATAAATAAAGAGATAAAAAAAAAAAAAAAAAAGATATAACCCCTGTGAGCACCCCACTCATGTAGCTTCCCATCCTATTATATATTACAAACAAAATTGTGTGTCTTAAACCCAAGTGCATCCTACAATTATTCCCTATGCAGTTGGAGAAACATCGGGGGGAGGAAAAAAAAAAAAAAGACAATTGCTTTCCCTATTGGGTCTTCCCTTACATCCTTTCTCTTATGGGAGGGGGGTTGTGCTGAGTGATATCTATCATAGCGAGACACGGGGAGCCAGCCCCTCCGTCTCCTGTTGATATACATCAGTTCCTGTATAATGCATCCATGGTAGCCATCGTATTCTACTCTGTTCCTCCGTACCCCTCAATGCGGCAGTCAACTCTTCCATTTTATGGATCTCATTAACCTTTGAATACCAAAGTTTAATTGGTAGTGGCATATTTTGCCTCCAAAATACCGGTATACATGCTTTGGCGGTATTGAGTAGTCAGAGTGTCAACTACTTTCTATACGTCTTAACCACTTAAGCCCCGGAAGATTTTACCCCCTTCCTGACCAGGGGGTATTTTGCGATTCGGCACTGCATGACGTTAACGGACAATTGCGCGGTCGTGCGACGCTGTACCTAAACAAATTTCATGTCCTTTTTTTCCCACAAACAGAGCTTTCTTTTGGTGGTATTTGATCACCTGTGCGATTTTTTTGATCATGGGCTATAAACAAAAAAAGAGCGACAATTTCGCAAAAATAACAATATTTTTCACATTTTTTTATATGAAATTCCCAAAAAAAATGTAAAAATCAAAATTTTTTAACATTTTCGGCCAATTTGTTTTATGCTACATATGTTTGGTAAAAAAAAAAAAAAAAAATTGCAAAAAGCGTATTTTGATTGGTTTGCGCAAAGGTTATCGCGTTTACTAACTAAGTGAAAGATTTTTTTAATTTTTGTTGTTTTTTTTTAAAACGTGTAACGGCGACGATCTGCAATTTTTTTTTGCGGGACTGCGACATTGCGGCGGACAGATCGGACCCTTGACTGACATTTTTGACACTTTTGGGGTTACCAGTGACATTTCTACAGTAATCAGTGCTATACATATGCACTGTTACTGTAAAATGACACTGGTAGTGAAGGGGTTAACTTTCTTTGAGAGGGAGGGGTGGTGTGTGTCCCTAGGGGCGTGCTTCTAACTGTGATTGGCTGTGGCTTGAGCTGTAGGAACAGTGATCAACGGTCCTACATAGTAGAACCGTATGATCACTGTTTCTACACAGGGGAGAGTGACAGGCGGCTTGTTTACATTAGCCGCCTGCCTTTCTCCCTCTCCACCCGACGATCACGAGTGACCGGCGGACATCGGGTCCGCCGGTCACACGTGCGGGGGAGTCCGTGACCGCGCGGGAGCTCCCTAGAGCCTCACAGGCTAGTGACGTACCCATACATCACTTTGCCTGTGAGGGGCTGAACGCCGCAGTATATGTACTTGCGGCGGTCGGCAAGTGGTTAACTGAACTCAATGTCATATGGAGCAGACATAATGCAGGGTCATCCAGTGCCTCCACATTAGTCAATTGTTTAATGATTGAGGCAACCTGTATCCAAAAAGGCCGCAGAAGGGAGCACTCCCAAAAAATATGTAACATGGTGCCCTCCTTCAATCCACAGCGCCAACACTTATCTGAACCGCTCCCATCCATTTTATTTAGTGCTACTGGAACCTTATAGTATCTGGTCAGAATTTTATATCCTGCTTCCTGTATTTTACTATCTAATGAGGTTTTGTGTACCAAGCTCAATATCTTATTATTTTTTCTGGTGTCAATGTAATCATAAGATCCCGCTCCCACTTTCGTATAAATGTCAAATACTGTTCTGCCGGGTCCTCTAATAACATAGTATAAAACCGCAATATTAGGTGTCTAGGCGCTTCTCCTGATAAACAAAGTTTCAAATTGAGTCGGATCTCGTGGTATATAGCCTTTTTGCTGGATTGACCAGATAAAGTGTCGCAATTGGTAGATACTAAAATAATCTAATGACACTCCAGGCCATTCCTTAATGTCCTCTTGAGAAGGCATATGGCCTTGTTGCCATACATCACAAACACGTGTTCTTCCCAATTGGGCCAACTTACGTATCCTGGCATTCGTACAGCCGGGGGGAAAATCCGGATTGCCCAAGATAGGCGTTAAAGGCGAGGGATAGGGTGCTATTTTAGGATGGCTTTGCATTCGTCTGGATTCTCTCAGCGTTACCTCCTTACCCCCGCTGTTGGGTGTGCCCATATTGCATCCGTAGATGGAAAGACCGACCATGGAGCTGGCGGGGTTGGCTGTCAGGCCTCTTCTACTTCTATCCCAACCCATCGTTTAGTGGCTCGGCTGCAGTGCCAATCAACCACTCTTACTAAATGTATGGCCCTATAATACCGAAGAATATCAGGTAGTCCGACTCCTCCTCTTTCCTTGGGCAGAAATAAGGTCTGTAGCCTGATCCTAGGTGATTTTGTTGACCATGTAAATGTTCGAAACAAAACGTTAATTTGATGAAAAAATGAAGAGGGGACGGCAATTGGTAGTGCCTGTAGCATGTACAGTATCCTAGGAAGTACATTCATTTTAATTACACTACACCGACCAAACCATGTTAAGGCCAAGGGTTGCAACGTGTGTAGATCTGCCTTAATTTTCCCCACTAATGTAAGGTGATTCCTTCTATATAAATCTAGTGGGTCTGGTGTAATTTGTACCCCCAGGTAATCCAGTGAGCCATTAGCCCACTGGAACGAGAAGGACCTTTGCAAACAGAGTTCTTCTTGGGAAGATAGGGATATATTCAGAGCCGCCGATTTTTTTAAATTAATCTTAAAGTTGGATAGATTACCATATACTTGCAGGGCATCAAAGATATTAGGTAATGTAATAGATGGATTGGTGGCGAAAAACATAAGGTTGTCCGCAAAAGCGGCCACCTTATGCTGATCGTCACCACGCAAAACCCCCATAACATCATGGGACTTACGTATCCAGCACAGCAGTGGTTCAAGACTTAAAATGAATATAAGGGGCGACAACGGGCAACCCTGGCGTGTACCATTAGAAATTGAAAAATAGTCGGATCTCCACTCATTCACCCGCACAGCAGCCGACGGTGCAGAATAGAGAGCTAATATATATTGCGCATTTGGGAGCCTAATCCAATATATGACAGGATGGCCCGTATAAAACACCAGGCCACCCTGTCAAAGGCTTTCTCTGCATCAGTCGACAGTAATACCAACTTGCTCTGTGTAGTTCTGGCTGAGTGTATAAGATCTATTACATGTGTCGTGTTATCACGTGCCTCCCGGGACTGCACAAAGCCCACCTGATCTACATGTATCAAGTGGGGAATATGGGGCATAAGGCGATTTGCAAGGATCTTCGAGTATAGTTTAGTATCAGAATTAATGAGGGATATGGGTCGATAATTTCCACATACCAGGGGATCTTTCCCTTCTTTATGTATTAAGGTAATATGTTCCCTTAATGAGTCAATTGGTAGAGCTGAGCCGTTCCATACTGCATTGAAATGTGCTAATAGAGGTTGTTTCAGACGCACACTAAATTTCTGATAGTAAGATAGGGGAAACAATCAGGGCCAGGCGCTTTATGCGATTTAGATTGTGTAAGGGCTAGCATCAATTCCTCTTCAGTAATTTCCCCCTCAAGTTTTAAAGCTTGTTCCTCAGATATAGTAGGCATACCAGAATCACGTAGGTACAGTATGTCTCTATTTGTTCTGCTTTTTTAAGGAGGGGTATTTTTTGCCCAGAGTTATGTAAATTATACAAAGAATGGTAAAAGGAACGAAACTCATCTGCAATATCCTTAGAGGTATATACTATTCCTCCTCCCTCTCTCTGGATTTGTGATATAAATGTCCGACGTCTCGGTCCTCTTAATACCGGAGCCAACATCACCCCTGGTTTGAGTACTCATAATAATGCCTTCTGGTCCACATCATGCTTCGTATCGTCTTTTGAAAGAGGATGCGATTAAGCCCCTCTCTAGCACACGTGAGTGGAGCCAAATGCACCTCTGCTAAGGTTCTCTTATGAAGCTTACTGAGAGAATCTATTTTGGAAAGAAGATCTCTTACAACCGATTCTTGTTCTTTTTTACGTTGTGTGGCAATCCGGATAAATACCCCTCGTATTACACATTTATGTGCTTCCCAGGTAACTGATGGTGATATAGATTCATCGTTATTTTCCCGGAAATAATTAACCATTGATTCGTCCACCTCTGTTACCGCCTCTGGGATTTGTAGAAGAGATTTGTTTAGACACCAGGACGCAGGTCTAGGGGGTCTCGCCTCCCATTCTAAAGTCATATGTACAGGTGAATGATCTGAAATGGAAAAATCATCTATATCAGATGAAGAAACCAAAGGCAGATCAGACTGTTATAAGGATGCGATCAATTCGAGTATAGGCGCCATGGATTGAGGAGTAATAAGTATAATTTCTCTCTCTAGGATGCATCAATCACCATGGATCAGTTAGCTCCAATAACGAAATTTCTCGTTGTAACCTCCGTAGTCGGGCATATGAAATGCTTGAGGTTCTCCTACAGGCATCCAGTAATGGCTCGGGGACATAGTTAAAATCCCCCCCCCCCATCACAAGATGCCCCTCACGGAAACCCAATATAGCCGGTATCAATTGCTGTATAAACACCAAATGGTCTGAATTAGGGAAATATACATTCATTAATGTTACGTCTGTGCTCCCCATACTCCTTTGACCATTAGGTATCTACCCATAGGGTCAGCTAATTCCTTTTTGTAAATCCAAGGCATAGATTTAGAAATAAGGGTACTTACCCCCTTGGACTTAGAAATAGGGGATGGAGCATGGTATGACCACGGAAAATCCTTATTATAAAATTTGGGTAAGCACTCTTTGCGGAAATATGTCTCTTGTACAAACGCTACATGTGTGGAGTAACATTTTAGATCACTTAATAGAAGTACACGTTTTTGTGGGGTAAACAGCCCTCTAACATTATATGTAGTAATCTTACAACCTGTAGTCGCTCGCGGGCAACATAGCAACCCTGGGTGCCATATTTGACATCCCCCGTCCCATAGGGCAGAAAAAAACAAAAAACAAAAGGGCCCCCAAAAAGGGGCAGAAATCTCTATAAATTGGTTAACCTTAAGGCAACCTGGCGCCTACCTAATGTAGAGAAATGTGGTTGCAATAACCCCCAGAGGATAGAAAAAAAAAAAAAAAAACAATTATGGATATAGCTACATATACAGTATATATATATATATATATATATATATATATATATATATAAAAAAAGAGAAACAACAATGAGTCTATCCACAAAGAGAGAAAAAAGAAAAAACAGAAAAAAGTTCTGGGAGACATGATTGGTATATACCAGCCTCTCATAATTATTGCGGTCAAATCCTGCCAAAAAAAAACTGGCAGGCATATTTGATCGCATATATACCTCTATCCCTCCTTCATCCTCTCCGCCATTAACCCATTCCCCCTCCATCTGTCTTCCCCATCCCCTCATTTTAAAATATATTCCCATCTCCCTAATATCCAGAGAAATGGGATCACCTTAGGCTGGCCATACATTTTCAACCTCTGTTGCACAATCCTCTGCTAGATCTACCACAAACCACATGACGTGAGGCCAAAGCAAAACAACACATTCACCTGCATCCAATTAGGCAGGTGGAGGGAGCACTACACACCTGAAGGCCAGTTTCAAGAAAAAAAAAAAATTGGACAGTAGATTGCATGAAAATTGTATCATGTATGGCCAGCCTTACTCAAATAGGGGAGACAATGGATTTTTAGCAGTTTGTGTCTAGGATATCTATGTGAATGTCCATCATACAAACTTATATGTTTTTTTTATTTCCTAACTGGACTAATTGGTTTCTTCTGTGACTGACTTGTTGCGTTTTCTCCGACGTCGGTAGGGCCGATTTAATCTCGTTTCCCATATACCTTGATCACCTAATATTTCAAGCCAATCCATTACAGGGATAGGAGAAGTCTCCAGAAAAATAAAAAGATCCGCGAGTTGATCGGGCCATTTCAACTTAAACAACCTTCCATTTCTCTGTACTACCAGATGGAATGGGTGACCCCAATGATATGTCCCTCCAATATTCCGTATAACCTCCAAGAGAGGTTTCAACATGGACCTCATCCTAAGCGTATTACGAGATAGATCTGGTAGCAGTTTTATAGGTATGCCTTCAAATTCAATCAGGCCCCTTGTCCACGCTCTTCTCATAATATCCTCTTTAAGGGAGTATAAGTGAATCTTAATCAAGACAAAAGATGAAAGGTCTGGGCCCATCTTACGTGGGGGTTTAACCCTATGAGCTCTATCAATTTCAATATTTTCAGTGGGGGGTCGTTCCAGCACCCCATTCAAGATCTTTATCACAGTAGACTTTAACTCCGGGCCCCCTATAATTTCTGGTAGGCCGCATAGCCGTATGTTGTTCCTACGGTTGCGATTCTCAGTATCATCTAATTGGAGTTGCATTACCACCAATTGTTTTTGAAAGCATGACTGTAAGTCCTCTAATTCAGAGATTTTAGAGACCTGTATAGAATGAGCTGCTTCTATAGCACTGACCCTAGTATCTGTTAGTTCAATTTTCTGTTTAAGCAATATAATTTCAGTTTTAATGTCACTCACGATTGAAGCAGCCATCTCGCTGATATCCTGTTTAGTTGGAATCTGTGCTATGAAGTCTTGCCAAGCTACCGCCGGTGTGGGTTAGAGTTGCTGGTGTTGTATGGCCACCTCGCAGTCTCCTGCATGGGCCATCTTTTCTGGGGTGTCCGTGTGGGGAGGGCTCCTTTCTGTTACAGGATTGTCTGCCCCCTGATTCAAACCTCCTTTAGCGTTTTTTTTCAGCGCTGATGAGCCCAATGGAGATGTTGGATGCATCTGCGCCGTCTTTGGTCCCGCAAAGCCCTGTGGACACCGAAGAAAATAGGACGTTATGTCCGGTCGTCTACCGTTGCTAGAACCTGTTCAATGCTGTCAGCTGCGGACATGTGGGCAGGTGGAGGGAGGAGGTTCAGACACTGGCTTCAGAGACTGAAACAGCTCACCAAATCACGGAGCACCCAAACTGCTTGTCCTCACGGCTCCATTGCTAGACCACACCCTCTCACCATGATGCCCTAGTTTGATTGTTGATAGGACCCAATGGTCCTGGCAGCGGGCAGCCCAAACCGGATAGAAAAGTTGAAGTCTGGCTCAGACTGGGAGGGACTGAAGTCTCCTGGCACCAAAAAGACTTCGTGGAGTCTTGGGGGGGCTGTAAGTGTCTTGTTTCTGCGTGCCCTAGAAAGGAGGCCTGCGTGCCCCTCCAGGGTCTTCTGTTCTCCCTTTTTTGTCTGGGTTGCCTGTAGTCTCTCTACCACGATGGGCGGAATCTTGAGGAAACCACTCTAGACTTCTTGGGTTTCCTATCCTGGGGGAATAAACCGGACTTCCCTCCTGAGACTCTGGAGATGGCTTCGTCCAATCTTTTTCCAAATAGATTTTTCCCATCAAAGGGTATCCTACACCAATTTTGTTTGGATGATAGGTCAGCCGTCCAAGACTTTAGCCAAAGGGCCCTTTTGGCCATTACTGCGTGAAGCATTGATCTTGCCGAGCAGTGTTGAGGCCTGAATGTCCTGGTGCATCAGGATCTCTGTCTTGCACTAATGCCCTAGGAGGGGCTGCCTGTGCGGGAACCAGGGTTGTCAATTCTGCGAGAGAGTCTTTCATTGTCTTTTTGAGCAGATCTGCCACTTGGTTATTCTCCGCCTCCCGATTGGAAGCATACTAGCGGAAGCAGTCTCTGCAAACCAGCTTGCGTGGCAAGGGTATTGCTCCACTGGTCCAACACTTTTTGGGGGAGCGAGGAAGTGCAGAGCGATGATGCCTTGATCTTGATCTTTCTAAGCATCTGCGTCGGTATCTGCAATCCGGGCTGTCATCTTCGCGGTGTCTTGAAGATCTTCCTGATCTTCTAGAATGAGTAGGGCTGAAACAAACTACGTTTGTCAGCCAATTATGCACTCTTTTTAATACCTAGACATACTCACGTGAAGGTGGTCCTATACCTATTGCGAGGATCTTGTCCACGGGATGAGTGGCTCATTGCAGGGCGTTACAGGAGGACTGACTAAAAAAAAAAAAGGAGAATAGATGAAAAAGGATACAGAGAAAGAGAAAGAAGATAAGAACCAAAAAGGGAAGGCTGTCCACAATGATTAGGAGTGTGTCTATGGGAATGTTTGACCATTCTTCCAGAAGTGCATTTGTGATTACAGGCACTGATGTTGGATGCATGAAAGAAAGGAAAGGAGGCGCAACCACCTAGTGCATTATCCGTGGTACTGTATAAAATATTTAATACAGTACCACGGGTAATGCACTAGGTGGTTGCGCCTCCTTTCCTTTCTTTCATGTACCCGATTTGGAGTTCCCTGCCTGAGGAGAGCAGCATGCCAGTCTTCCCCTTTGAAGTGAGCGCTTGGTTGAAATATTTGACTGATGTTGGATGAGATGGCCTAGCTCAAAGTCTATGCTCTAATTCATCCCAAAGGTGCTATAATTCAGGTGTTCTATTGTGTTGAGATCAGGACTCTGTGCAGGCCAGTCAAGTTCCTCCAGCCCAAATTCTCTCATCTATATCTTTATGGACCTTACTTTGTGCACTGGTCCAAATCATTTGGTGGAGGGGGGATTATGGTGTGGGGTCATCTTTTAGGGGATGGGCTTGGCCCCTTAATTCCAGTGAAGGGAACTCTTGAGGTGTCAGCATACCAAGACATTTTGGACAATTTCATGCTCCCAACTTTGTGGGAACAGTTTGGGTATAGCCCCTTTCTGTTCTAATATGACTGTGCACCAGTGCACAAAGCACGGTCTATAAAGACACAGATGAGCGCGTTTGGTGTGGAGGAACTTGACTGGCCTGCACAGAGTCCTGACCTCAACCAGATAGAATACCTTTGGGATGGATTTGAGTGGAGACTGTGAGCCAGGCCTTTTCTCTAACATCAGTGCCTGACCTCACAAATGCACTTCTGGAAGAATGGTCAAACATTCCCATAGACACACTTCTAAACCTTATGGACAGCCTTCCCAGAAGAGTTGTGCCTGTTATAGCTGCAAAAGGTGGGCCAACTCAATATTGAACCCTACGGACTAAAAATGGGATGCCAATAAAGTTCATGTGCATGTAAAGGCAGGCGTCCTAATACTTTTGGTAATATAGTGTATCGGTAATGGCTATTGTTTACCATATAATTGCCTTACTTTTTAGAACTGAATAAAAAAAATAAAAATTTTGTAAATGATCAGTGCAAATACAATAATACTTGGTGTATTTTCCTTTCAGACTATGTTTACAGCATGTGAGTTGGGAATTTTTGACTTACTGCATGATGCTGGTGAGCCCTTGTCAGCAGCGGCCATTGCTTCTCATCTGAATACCAATGTAAATGCCACAGAACGCTTACTCAGTGTCTGTCATGGAATGAACCTCTTAAAACTTGAAATGAAAAACTTGGAAGGTAAGCTTTATGGATTCATCTTGTTCTTTTGTTTTTCAAACATACTATATATTGTCCTATTATGATTAGTTTTTACAACCATTTTGTTTTGTATTTTTATAAATATTGTGAGGATCTACTTGGGCTGCGTTGTGTGTCCTCAGAGTTTCAGTGTACCTCTCTTATTACTGTGCTCTGCAGTTTAGGCCAGAGCTTCCCAAACCTATTTGGTCTAAGAAAAAGAAATACCCAGACCCTCCCCAGAAATCTAGAAAGATCAAAAGAGATATATTACCTGATGCTCCACTCCTCTCCACACAAGACCAGTCCCTGCAGATCCTGCACCTGCTTGGGTCCTGATGTCATCAAGCTCAGAGCTGCCTCAATCGCTCTGTTCTGGGCATGAGGACACCAGAAGCAGTGCACCACTGGATCATGGTGGAGCACCATTTGCCAGGAGACCAGAGGTTTGAGTAATTATATGGGTTTTTCCTTTCCCGTGGACAAAACAAGCACTTAGGACCCTCTCACACGGGCATTCCATCTGTCAGTTTAGACTAAAATAGACAGCAGATGTAAAAGGATGATCATCCCTTTACATCAGTGTCTGTTCAGGTCCACTTTTTTAAACTGGTCTCCATTTTTGTTCAATTTAAAAAACATTTTTCGTTCATTCTGTTCTTTACAAAATATTATGCTTTACATATTTTAATGCAGTTTATGAACCAATCATTACCCTTTGACCCAGGTAGTGGTCAGCAAAAGAAGTAACTTCCCCTTCCACGCAAGCATGGCAAAAGATGTGTCTTACGAGCATCTTATCAACCTGGTACATGCCAAGCCTGGCCTGTAGAGAAAGAGTGAAAATGCAACAGCCCTGGACAAACAGGGCCGGTGCAAGGATTTTTGTCTACACCCCCTCCCCCCACGGCTTCCCATAACCCCCCCTTCCCTCCACAAAGGCAGTGTGTAATGGGGGGGGGGGGTTATGCATTCCCTGCTGCCCCTCACTGGCTACAGGCAGCTGGTAGGTGAGGCAAACATAGGCTTAATGTACATTGGCAGCTCCTCGACTTGAGTTTAACAAGCTTTAAGGTTTTTTTTTTTACCAAAGCTCCTAAACTCAACTCCTAAAAAACATTATATATTTTTTGAACGCACACACCCTATAGAATAAAATGTTGATAGTTTATTTAACATTTTTTAATGTTACATGATATTAGAGCAACGGTTTATCAAACACAAAATTTCAGTGAAAAATACAGGTAATTTTTGGTAAAATGTAAAAAACTAAGTTGTGCCGAGTAAATAGATACCCAGGTCGAACCTTAAAATTGCATGTGCCTGTGAAATGGGAAAAACATCAGTACCCTATATTTTTTTTTTATAGGCAACAATTTAAAAGCCCCTACAAGTCTTCAGTTTACTGGTACATGTGAAGCACTATGCTAACTGCAGGGAGACCTCAAGTATTACTGGTGATACTAGCTAACGTGTGGGGCAATTGCTGTTTTCCTATGTAGGCAGCCTCGACATGTGTTTTTGTGTTTGTGGGGGGGGGGGGGGGGGTAGCTCTAAAATTCTTTGTTTTTTTTATTTTTATATGTGTCTTTTTAAATGTTTAAATTTTTTTTTTTACATGACTTTATTGCCATCACGTACGGAATCAATAGCCCCGTATGTGATGGCATATAGGTGACAGGTACTCTTTATGAGGCATTCAGGGGCTATCAGACCCCCATCCTGGTTCCCTAAGGTGGTTCTCTAGCCACTTTGTGCTGGCGCCAGTCCTGCCTGCACCCTCCTATACCCACCTCACTATTAGTCAGGCTGAGCTCAGCTGTCCAATGATCAGCTAGCTCCAAAACAGAGCTGGGGAAAGGCCTCAGAATTTATGGGTGGTCTTCTCCTGTCTATAAATTTTAGGGGCGGGAGAAAAGTGCCTGTTTTTTTTTTGTTTTTTTACAAACTGTCCATCTGTGGCTGTCTCCATGTTTCCTGCTCTACTGCCCCATCTCCCCCTCCTTTGCCTGTCTCAATCTCCCAATGTACCCTGCTTTGTTTCCATTTTCCCTGTTCTGTCCATATCTCACCAAGTGTTCTGTTTTGTCCCTATCTCCTTTGCTCTGTCCCCATGTACTTTTTTCGGACTGCCCCCATGTCTCCTTCTGTGCCCATCTCTCCGTGTCCCTTGCTCAGTCCCCTTTTCTACCCCATTATGTCCTCATGTGTTCATCTCTCCTACTCTGTCCCCGTGATTTACATGTCAGCGCCATGGGCTGTATAATAAGACAGTCAGACAGCCCTACCTTTTACTGAGACTGCAGGATGCCTCCGTTCCGTTCCTGATCCTGTGACTGCTGACCCCTCCCCCTCCTCTCACAAGCTTCCAGTTCAGTGGTGATTGTCTCCTTGTTGGCATGGTGGTGCTTCTGCTGCCACACAGGTGGGGCTGGAGTGAGAGAAGCAGGTGCTGGAGATCGGTCAGGTGTTCCGAAACCAAAGGCGTCTGTTTTTCATCTGGGGGAGAGGAGGAGGAGGGGCTGGGAGAGCAGCGGCTGAAGTGTACAGCATAGAGCATAGAGATGAGGCAGTGGCTGAAATTCACTGCATTCACAGAACCCTGGACTGTTTTGGCTGTCACTGTGCACCATGCCTAACCTGTGCTCAGCTAAGTAAAAGTCTGTGTGTGCAGGGCCAGGAGTCAGGACCAGCATTAGCACATCTTGTGGGACCCCTGGCTTTAGTGCCCCCCCCCCATCCTGGCGCCCTAAGGTGGCTGCCTTACTTGCCCTATGCTGATGTTGGTGCTGTGGACAGAGGTGTGTCAGGCAGTGCCTAATTGGACATTGTTAAGTCAAATGCAGCAGAAAAAGCTTAATAAGTGTCTCTTTTAAGCCTAGGGTGGCACTAGTGGGGACTTTTTGCATTCCAGTGCATTTTTTATGTGTTTTGCCACATTCCAATGCAGTCCCAGAAAAAATGCAGCAGGTGTGAACTTTACCACTGGAATGATTCAGTACATGGTCTGTCACGTTTGCTTTTGTGCTCAGAGGAAAATTCTGGAATCATGGGGGGTCACCAGAGCCCCCCTCTACACAAGAGTCCACAGAGCTCTCTTTTACATCACAGTAAAAGTGGGTGGGGGGATTCTGCATTAACCAATGTACAGGCACTAGAAAAGAGAGTGTTTCTGCACCCAGCATTTAACAGGCTATAGATTTTAACCAGTGGTGTATTCTCCTTTCAGATGGTGCATATATAGTCTAGGCCAGGCCAGGCCATCACTACACTGAGCGCCATGGGATATAGAGCTGGACATTGAGGTGAGAGCCACTAAACATCAATGAAGAGCCATTATTTACACTAACATAGGGGCATCATTTCCATTGACCAGTGACACAGGGGCATCATTTCCACTGACTCGTGATACAGGGGCACTGTTTCCACTGACTAGTGACACAGGGGCACTGTTTCCACTGACTAGTGACACAGGGGCAGTGTTTCCACTGAGCAGTGACACAGGGTCATCATTTCCAATGATCACTGAAACAGGGGCACCATTTCCATTAGCCTCTGATGCAGGGGCAACGTCCTCACTGACACAGGGGTATCATTGTGACCACGTACACAGAGCCATATACAACTTCCAATAGCACAGGGGCCCTTATTATTCCCACTGATCATTGATGCAGGGGTATTTTTACTTCTATGAATGCATTTAATAATCTCACTGACCGTGACCCGTCCCAGTGGCGCCCCGCTCTTGGCTCTCCCTCCAGTCCTATCCTCCTTTTTAATTCGTAAAAGGCACCAAGCTGCAACTGCATGACCTTCTCCCCATCCAAGCTTGCCTTTCTGTGGCCATTTTATGGGTTTCCGCTGTCCATAATGGACATTTACAGGCAGTTTGTAAACCGGCCGATATTTACAAACTGTCCATAAATGTACGGATAGTTGGCAACCCAGTAATATGTAAATAATTAAATATATATATATATATATATATATATATATATATATATATATATACAGTATATATAAATATATATTTTTTTTTATATAAAACTAAAAACAAGGATGAGATCTCCGTATGATGTAATTATTTTTACTTTAAAAGTCAATCTTTATACAAAATCAAAATAATTCAAACAAGAACTGTACAGTTTCAAGCATTAAAATGCTCTTCGTCAAGCTTTGTGTGACTTTCTAGCGTGATAAAGAGCATTATAATAGTTGAAACTGTGCAGTTACTTGTTTGAATTTTTTTGATTTTGTATGAAGCTGGACTTTTGATGTAAAAATAACTGCATCATACGGAGATCTCATCCTTGTTTTTGCTGTTGAATATTGGTGGATTAACGGGGAGTCTGCTGTTGATGTGATTCCGGTGCGGTAATACAATTACAGCATGGCAGAAGGAGTGACTCATTCTATTTGTATCATATATACAGTATATATATATATATATATATATATATATATATATATATAGTATCTAACATTTTTATAAATATTTTATTATATCTTTTCATGTGACAACAAGAAATTACACTTTGCTACAATGTAAAGTAGTGTGTGTACAGCTTGTATAACAGTGTACATTTTCTGTCCCCTCAAATTAACTCAACACACAGCCATTAATGTCTAAACAGCTGGCTACAAAAGTGAGTTCTACCCTAAGTGAAAATGTCCAAATTGGGCCCATTTAGCCTTTTTTGCCTCCCCGGTTTCATGTGACTCGTTAGTGTTACAAGGTCTCAGGTGTGAATGGGGAGCAGGTGTGTTAAATTTGGTGTTATCACTCTCACTCTCTCATGCTGGTCTCTGGAAGTTCACTGGAACCTCATGGCAAAGAACTCTCTAAAGATCTGAAAAAAATAATTGTTGCTCTACATAAAGATGGCCTAGGTTATAAGAAAAGATTGCCAAGACCCTGAAACTCAGCTGACACATGGTGGCGAAGGCCATGCAGCGGTTAAACAGGACGGGTTCCACTCAGACAGGCCTCGCCTGGGTCTGCCAAAGAAGTTGAGTGCACATGCTCAACATCATAGCCAGATGTTGTCTTTGGGAAATAGACATATTAGTATAATTGCTGCAGCAGGGGTTGAAGGGGTGGGGGGCAGCCTTTCAGTGCTCAGACCATACGCTGCACACTGCATCAAATTGGTCTCCATGGCTGTCATCCCAGAAGGAAGCCTCTTCTAAAGATGATGCACAAGAAAGCCTGCAAACAGTTGCTGAAGACAAGCAGACTAAGGACCATGATAAACTAATTTGGTTCAGATGGTGTCAAGCATGTGTGGTAGCAACCAGGTGAGGAGTACAAAACAAGTGTGTCTTGCCTAGAGTCAATCATGGTGGTGGGAGTGTCATGGTCTAGGGCTGCATGAGTGCTGCCGTCACTGGGGAACTACAGTTCATTGAGGGAACCATGAATGCCAACATGTACTGTGACATACTGAAGCAGAGCATGATCCCCTCCCTTCAGAGACTGGGCTGCAGGGCAGTATTCCAACATGATAATGACCCCAAATACACCTCCAAAACAGCCACTGCCTTGCTAGAGAAGCTGAGGGTAAAGGTGATGGACTGGCCAAGCATGTCTCCACACCTAAACCATATTGAGCATCTGTAGAGCATCCTCAAACAGAAGGTGGAGGAGCACAAGGTCTCTAACATCCATCAGCTCCGTAATGTCATCATGGAGAAGTAGAAGAGGACTCCAGTGGCAACCTGTGAAGCTCTGGTGAACTCCATGCCCAAGAGGGTTAAGGCAGTGCCGGAAAATAATGGTGGCCACAAACAATATTGGCAATGTAAAATTTGGACATTTTAACTTAGGGGTGTACTCACTTTTGTTGTCAGCGGTTTAGACATCATTGTTTGTGTGTTGAGTTATTATGAGGGGACAGCAAATTTACACTGTTATACAAGCTGTGCACTCACTACTTTACATTGTAGCAAAGTGTCATTTCTTCAGTGTTGTCACATGAAAAGATATAATAAAATATTTACAAAAATGTTAGGGATTGCTCACACATGCCATGGGTATATGTGAAATGACACCCCAAAATACATTCTGCTGTTTCTCCTGAGTACAGGGATAGCCCATGTGTGAGACTTTTTTGCAGTCTAGCCACATACAGGACCCCGAAAACCAATCAACGCCTTCAGGCTTTCTAAGGGCATAAATTGTTGATTTTACTCCTCACTACCTATCACAGTTTTGAAGGCCATGAAATGCCAAGATAGCACAAATCCCCCCCCCCCCCCCAAATGACAACTTTTCGAAAAGTAGACACCCCAGGGTATTTGCTAAGATGCATCGGGAGTATTTTGCAGCTCTAATTTTTTGGGGAAAATTAAGAAAATAAAGGAAAATGCATTTTTTTTCTCTTTTTTCCCATTTCAAAACTTTGTGACAAAAAGTGAGATCTGCAAAACACTCAACATGCAAATAGCTTAGGGTGTCTACTTCCCAAAAAGGGGTCATTTGGGTGGGTGGGGGGGGGGGGGGTTGTGCTTTCTTGGCATTTAATGGCCACTGAAACTGTGATAGGTTGTGAGTAGTGATGGACGAACATCTGACGGGACAGTTCGCGAACGGTTCGTGCGAACTCGCTCAAATGTTCGCAAACCGCAGGATTGCGGCAGGTCCCATTCATTTTAATGGCAGGCGAACATGAAAAACCTCCAGGTCATATTTGCAGTCACAAAATACTTACTAGCTTTGCACACATAGTCCCACAACATGGACACTGACATACCAGAAGTATTGCTATTGGAAAAGCTGCCATAAACATATTTTTTTTTTTTCAGCCAAAAAAATATATATTTTTCTAAATCAGCCAGAACTGACAGCAGCCAGTAAATACATGTCAAATACATATAGGGTCCATTCACACATCTCTAAAATGGGTCCGCATCCGTTACACAATTTAGCGGAACGTTTACAGACCCATTGATTTTTAATTCCAGTCTGAAAAATTAGGCATTCACAGGATAAAGAAGTAAGCATCGGCCAGTACAGGCGCCAAAAATTAGCCAACAGGCGTTCACCTGACATCTAAGAACTTTGTATTCTGTAGCTGGAGGTACATTAGGCATTCACAGGATACAGAAGTAAGTGTCGGCCATTACAGGCCCCAAAAAATTAGCCCACAGGCGTTAACCTGACAGCAAAAAACTTTGTATTCTGTGGCTGGAGGTACATTAGGCATTCACAGTATGCAGAAGTAAGTTTCGGCCATTACAGGCCCCAAAAATTAGCCCACAGGCGTGCACCTGACAGCAAAGAACTTTGTATTCTGTAGCTGGAGGTACATTAGGCATTCACAGGATACAGAAGTAAGTGTTCGGCCATTATAGGCCCCAAAAATTAGCCCGCAGGCATCACCCGACAGCAAAGAACTTTGTATTCTGTGGCTGGAGGTACATTAGGCATTTACAGGATACAGAAGTAAGTGTCGGCCATTACAGGCCCCAAAAATTAGCCCACAGGTGTGCATCTGACAGCAAAGGACTTTGTATTCTGTGGCTGGAGGTACATTAGGCATTCACAGGATAAATAAGTGTCGGCCATTACAGGCCCTAAAAATTAGGCATTCAACGGACATAAAAGGCCTTTTATGCCACTGTATTTACCAATACAGGGACCATGAATTGTTATGGGTGGTGGCGGATATTTGTAGGCTGTCATGAGGAATTTGAATCAAACATGGTCTACTGTTCACATGTGTTGAATTCCTGAATTCACTGTGTTGAAAAATGTGTTGAATTCCTGAATTCAATGTGTTGAAAAATGATCCATGCCTCATTTATTTTTATAAATGTGAGGTAGTCAACACTGTCGTGAGCTAGGCAAGTGTGCTTATCGGTCACGATCCCCCCTGCTGTGCTGAACCTCCTTTCGGACAGGACACTGGACGAAGGGCAAGGGAACAGTTCTATTGCAAATTCTGCAAGCTCTGGCCAGAGGTTAAGCCTGCCCACACAGTAGTCCAGGAGTTCATCACTTCTCAGAGCGTCTACATTGGCCGTTAACCCGATGTAGTCGGGCACCTGTCGGTCTAGGCGTTCCCTGATGCTGAATCCGGAGGACAGCTGTGGATGGGTCAGCTGAAAGAATGATCTCATATCATAAGTGACCAAGACATCTTCAAACCGCCCTCTTCTTGCAGGCGCTGTTAGATTAGTACCCCGCAACTGTTTCCCTGTGAGTGGAAATTCCTCTGCCAGTGCACACAAAAGCAGAATGCAGCATTTCTTGAAGCAAGGCCTGGAAGTGCTGCATTCTGACAGCCCTCTGTGATGGTGGCAACATCTCCACCATTTTTTGTTTGTACTGGGGGTCTAAGTACGTTGCCACCCAGTACTGGTCCTTGCCCTTAATGCTTTTTATACAGGGTCCCTCTTAAAACACTAGAGCATGAAGACCCCCATTTGCACTAAACTGGAAGGGGTGTAGTGGCCTGGCTCCTGCTCATCATCCAGGATAATGTTGTCCTTGTTCTCCTCCCCCCATCCACGGAAAACACCAGGGATCCCAGAAAGGTTTAAAGCATGCTCTTCTTGCTCCTCCTCATCCGCCCCGGCACCATCCTCCTCTGACTCCTCTTCAGACTCCTGTTGTTGACTTGTCTCAGATGGAGTAGCCCCCCCTGGGAATTCATCCAGCATTGCGACATCCTCATCTTCCTGCTCCTGCTCCTCGACGGCTTGATCAATGACACGACACAATGCACGCTCCAGAAAGAAGGCGCCCTGGCTGCGACTGACCAGTTTGGTGACCTCATCAAATAGCCGCAGAAGTCTGCATGCGTCGCGCATGAGCAGCCACTGACGCGGTGAAAAAAAACCAAGCTCCCCCGAACCTGCCCTGCCGCAGAGTTCGTACAGGTAGTCATTAACTGCACATTTCTGCTGGAGCAGCCTATCAAGCATATACAAGGTTGAGTTCCATCGCTTCGGGCAGTCACAAATAAGACGTCTGATGGGCAGGTTGTGTCGCCGCTGAATGTCAGCAAGGCGAGCCATGGCTGTGTAAGATCTTCTGAAATGGCCCGAGATTTTCCTGGCCTGCTGCAAGACATCCTGGACCCCAGGGTATTTGACAATGAATAGCTGCACGACCAAGGTCAGGACGTGTGCCATGCATGGCACGTGTGTAATTTTGCCCTGTTTCAGCGCGCACAGCAGATTGGCGCCGTTGTCGCACACCACTTTACCAACTGTCAAATTGAACGGTGTTAGCCACTGATCTGCCTGTGAACGCAAAGCTGATAGGAGTGCAGGACCAATGTGGCTCTTGGCTTCCAGGCAAAACAGACAGCATGGCAATGTCTCACCTGGCATGTTGAATAGGTTCTGGGGATCTTGGGCGGCGCAGCGGAAGAGACGGTAGCAGTGGAAAAGGATGAGTCAGCCGAGGAGGAGAAGGAGGATGGAGTAGGAGGAGGAGAAGAAGAGGCAGGCCTGCATGCAATCCTGCATGCAATCCAGCAGTCTGGTTTGTCCCTCCTGTGCAATGTAAGTTCGGCCTGCTTCTCCTCCCTATCTGCTAGTCCATCTCTCCCTCTGAACTCCCCTCCTCTTCCTCTCTTGTGAGCACCCACGTGACATCCATAGACACGTCATCATCAACGTCACCTTCCCCACGACTAACATTTGAGATCTCGGAGTAGGCAGCAACAGCGGGGACCAACCTCCTTGTGCTGATCTGGGTACTGTCGTCAGACTGCTGAGTGGCGGCTGTTGCTACCTCTTCCTGATCCAATGCCAAGAATGGCTATGCATCGCAAATGTCTTGTGATCGATTGGAAAATAATTCCTGTGACTCAAGCGGAGGGTATATGGTGGTGGCGGTGTTGGTGGTGGTGTCTTTGTGGGTGCATACAGCAGAGAGTGAAGAGGGTGCAGATAGAGAGGATGTGGAGGGTGCAGAAGAGGAAGGCTGAGTGAGCCACTCAACCAAGTCTGGTGTGTCCTTTGACGTAATCGAACGCACCTTCTGCAACTTCCCATTTTGGCTCCGGCCTGGTGCTCCTGCCCTACCACCCCTGCGGAAGAGCCTGCCTCTTCCTCTGCCTGTCATTTTTGAAATGGCCCTGTGACAAAAGTCTCTAGAGAAGTGCAGTATAGCGCTTCAATCTGTCATTTTGGGGGGCCACTGGTCTATCACACCAGTTGTAAAAAAAAATTTCCAATAACTTTTGTCACTGTGTGTAGCAGAGTTAACGCAGCAAATGAGGCAAAATTTCTGCAGTACCCAAATACACTATTATGAAAGTATATTGTTATATAACACCCTGCTTCAATCTGTCAGTTTGGGGGGCCACTGGTGTATCACACCAGTTCTAAAAAAAATTTCCAGTAACTTTTGTCACTGTGTGTAGCAGAGTTAATGCAGTGAAAGAGGCAACATTTCTGCAGTACCCAAATACACACTATTATGAAAGTATATTGTTATATAACACCCCGCTTCAATCTGTCATTTTGGGAGGCCACTGGTCTATCACACCAGTTATAAAAACAATTTCCAGTAACTTTTGTCACGGTGTGTAGCAGAGTTAACGCAGCGAAAGAGGCAACATTTCTGCAGTACCCAAATACACTATAATATGCTTTCTATTTTAGAAAGAATATTATAAGTGTATTACACCCCTATATACTGCACACCAAACAATAGTACACCTATACCAGTCCTTAAAAATACTTTTGTGGACCTATTAGCTAGCGATTTATGTCACTAACAGTCTGTCCCTGCTCCACACAGCAACCTCTCCCTACACTGACAAAAGGCAGAATGTAAAATGGCAGCCAGATCAGGTCTATTTATAAGGTAGGGGGTATGACCATGTGCTGAAATGTCTCAATTGGCTGTCCTGTACCACCTGATGGATGTGTCATGGGTAAAAGTTCTTCACAATGTAAAATAATATGTCGGTCGCGAACATCGCCATATGTTCGCATGATCGGCAAACAGCGAATGAGCAAAGTTCGCCGCGAACCGACCGCTGGGCGAACCGCAAGGCCATCTCTAGTAGTGAAGAGTGAAATCAACAATTTACACCCTTGGAAAGCCTGAAGGTGGTGATTGGTTTCAGGGTCCCGTACGCGGCTAGACTGCCAAAAAGTCTCACACATGGGGTATCCCTATACTCAGGAGAAGCAGCAGAATGTATTTTAGGGTGTCATTTCACATATACCCATGGCATGAGCAATATATCTTTTAGTGACAACTTTGTGTTAAAAAAATATGTAATTTTCCCAAAACTTGTGGCAAAAAATAAAATATTCCATGGACTCAACATACCTCTCAGCAAATAGCTTGAGGTGTCTACTTTCCAAAATGGGGTAATTTGGGGGGGGGGGGGGTTGTGCTATCTTGACATTTCAGGGCTTCTGAAACCATTATAGGTAGTGAGAAAGTGCAATGAGCAATTTACGCCCTTTGAAATTTTGAAGGTGGTGATTGGTTTTCGGGGCCCCGTACACAGCTAGGCTCCCAAAAAGTCTCACACATGTGGTATCCTTGTACTCAGGAGAAGCAGCAGAATATATTTTGGGGTGTAATTACACATATACCCATGGCATGCGTGAGCAATATATCATTTCAATGACAACTTTGTATAAAAAAAAAAAATTATTTTTCTCTCAGTCATTTTTCAAACACCTGTGACAAAAAAAGTTAAATATTCAATGAGCTCAACGTGCCAATCAGGACATTTCTTAGGATGTCTACTTTCCAAAAAGTGGTAATTTGGGGGGGGGGGGGTTGCCCTACCATTTTAGCATTACAAGAAATGAGATAGGCAGTCAGAAAGTAAAAGCTGCATAAATTCCAGTATTTACACCATAGTTTGTAGACGCTATAACTTTTGCGCAAACCAATAAAAAAATGCTTATTGAGATTTTTTTGTCAAAGACATGTAGCTAAATACATTATGGCCAAAATATATGACACAAATTGAGTATATTGGATATTTTTTAAAAGACAAAGTAGAAAATGTCATTTTTTTTCTCAACATTTTTGCTCTTTTTTTATTAATATCACAAAAAATAAAAAGCACAGAGGTGATCAAATACCACCAAAAGAAAGCTCTGTTTGTGGGAAAAAAAGGACGTAAATTTTGTTTGGGTACAGTGTGACAGAACCCACTCTCACTGTGTGTTTTGGAGGGGACTGTGCCTCCTACGGACAGACTATGGGCCAGAAGATACTGGAGACCTAGTGACATTGCCTTTTATTTCATTTTATGTTCCCTTTATTCATCTTCTGAACAGCTGAAGATGGCATGACTCATGGCATTGAGTTAATGTAATGTAATGCTACAGCCCTTCCCCCCCCCCCCCCATCCTCCCCCCTCCTGTTTCTGTGTCTAATTGTGTGGATTCATGACACAGACAATGGTCTGGACTGGAGACATCTCTCCGCAGGGGGTGTGTATTAAGAGACTGTTTCAATGTACAAATGTTCAGTTCCCATTTCCTTGTTCCTTTTTCCCTTTCCCCCCTTTGGCAAGGCTAAGGGGAGTGTCCCATAACTGTGTGTAAAACTGTATGTCTTGGAATTTAATAAACATTTTACAGTATATATGGGTATAGTATATATCTACCAGTTACTTGAACCGTAATCACAGCGAGCGGGAGGGGAGGTCCTCCCCCTCCCGCCACCTTCCGCCGATCTTCCTAGGTCTCCCATCCCACTGGGAGACGTAAGCGGCAAGCCGGCACGTCCGCCTGCTGGTTAGAGTCCTGAACAAATCCAGATTCGGCTTTGATCGGGTCTCCGATCTAGTAACCCAGAAGCGACGTCACTTCCAGTTTATTTGGCTGCCAACGGAGCCGATTTAAAAAAAAAAAAGTAACAGCATTCAAAAATGCGGATTTCGGCATTTTGAATACTTTTAAGTGCAGTGGAGGGGCCCCAGATCCCTTCCTAAAGTGTACCTGTCACCGCCTATTACTGTCACAAGGGATGTTTACATTCCTTGTGCCAGCAATAAAAGTGATCAGATTTATTTTTTTTTTTTTTTTAAAAAGAACAGTGATAAAAAGAAAAAATAAAATAAATAGGAAAAGAAAAAAATGTTTTAAAAGGCCCCCGTCCCCGTGAGCTCGCGCACCAAAGAAAATGCATATGTAAGTCGTGCCCGCAAATGTAAATGGTGTTAACCACTTACCGCATATCAACGTACCGATACGTCGGTACACTTTGCGGGTTTATACCGGGATGATGCCTCTAGTTAGAGGCATCATCCCGGTACCGTGGTTTGAAGCCGACGGTCGGCTTTCCGCCGGTAACGACCGATGCGGCTCGGGAGCCGCTCGATCGTTACCCGGGGGGGCGGGAGGGGACGTCCCCCCCCTCCCGCCGCCTTCCGTGGCTTTGCCCGGGGCTCCCGTCCCACCGGGAGCCCCTAGCACCCAGCCGGCACGTCCGCCGGCTGGATGGAAACGGAAACGGCATCGATCGGGGCTCCGATGACGTAACCCGGAGGCGGCGTCCATGACGTCACTTCCGGGCTACTGTGCTGCAAAAGGCGGCAAATTTAAAAAACGGCTGTATGCAAAAATGCCGTTTTCGGCGTTTTGCATACAGGGAAGTTAGTGGAGGGGTCTAGGGTCTTTTAGACCCTCGATCCCTCCATAAAGTGTACCTGTCACACATATTGCTGTGACAAGGGATGTTTACATTGCTTGTGACAGCAATAAAAGTGATCAGATTTTTTTTTTTTAAAAAAACCTGTTATAAAGTTTAAAAAAATAAAAAATAAATAGGGAAAAAAAAAAAATTTCGCCGTCACCGTTAGCTCGCGCACAAAAAAAAACGTATACGCAAGTCGAGCCACGAATGAAATCGCTGTTCAAACCCCACATGTGAGGTATCGCCACGATCGCCAGAGCGTGCGCAATAATTAAAAAAAAAGAGCTACACTCTACCTCTAAACTGGTAACCGTTAAATAAATATAAAGCGTCGCAGATTGAGCTCTCTATTGACCGTAGTTTGTCACCATCCCACGGGGGGGGCGCAATTTTAAACCGTAACATGTTGGGTATCTATTTACTCGGCGTGACATCATCTTTCACAATATACAAAAAAAATGGGCTAACTTTACTGTTTAGTATTTTTTAAATGCAGTGAAATGTGATTTTTCAATTTTTTTCCAAAAAAATGGCGTTTTAAAGACCGCTGCGCAAATACCGCTTGACAAAAAGTTTTGCAATGACCGACATTTTATTCTCCAGAGTCTTTGCTAAAAAAATATACATAATGTTTGGGGGTTCTAAGTAGTTTTCTAGGAAAAAATACTGCTTTTAACTTGTAAACAAAAAGTGTTCGAAATAGGGCTGGGGCTTAAGTGGTTAAAAAGACACATGTGAGGTATTATTATGATCATTTGTGAGAGCAATAATTCTAGCAAAATATCTCCTCTGTAACTCTAAACAGGTAACCATTAAAAATGTTTAAAGCGTCTCTTATGGAGATTTTTAAGTACCTTAGTTTGTCACCATTCCACGAGTGTGCGCAATTTTAAACCGTAACATGTTAGGTATCTATTTACTCGGCGTAATATCATCTTTTACAATATACAAAAAATTTGGCTAACTTTACTGTTTAGTTTTTTATTTAAATTTAATGAACTGTATTTTTTTCCCAAAAAATTGCGTTTGAAAGACTGCTGCGCAAATACTGCGTGACAAAAAATAGTGCGACAACATTTTATTCTCCAGAGTCTTTGCTAAAAAATATATATATAATGTGTGGGGGTTCTAAGTAATTTTCTAGCAAACAAATACTGATTTTACCTTGTAAACATATGTCAGAAATAGGCTTGCTCCTTAAGTGGTTAATCTAAAAATATGTTATGACTGGACCACTGGAATGTGGCTGCAACTAAAACTACAGTATTATATTTTCAGATATTTAGCTTTATGTATGACATGCCTGATAAGTGAAGCTTACAGAATTAACACTGTGTTTTATTTATTTTATTTTTAGCATATTTTTCTAACACAGAAGTTTCTTCAGTATATCTGGTCAAATCAAGTCCAAAGTCCCTATATCACATGATGATGTACTACTCGAACACCACGTATGCGTGCTGGCAATTCCTACCCCAAGCTATAAGGTATATTCTTGAAAGTGAATGTGTAGTCCTTTCAACATGTTAACCAGTTGCCGACCACCTGCCACAGTTTTACTGCAGCAAGGTGGCACGACTGCGCGAACCGACGTAACTGTATGTCGGTTGCGCGCAGGGCTACGGGGCATGTGCGCATACCCGTCTACCCCGCAATGTTCTGATTCGGTTCAGAAACGATCAATGATTTTTGGCCTGGACCTGGTGACCAGTTCTGACCAATTGCAGAACATCCTGTGTCTGTGTAATGTAAACATAGGCATAGGAAATGATGCAATCTCCTCTCCTGGAGCCCTTTTCGGTTCCAGCGTGAGAGAAGAGAGCATCAACTGTGAGTAAACAAGCACTACATCTGCACTTATTCACCAGTTAACCCTTTGACTCCCTGTCACAGTGTCACTATATACAGTATACAGATAATTTACTGATCACTGTATTAGTGTCACTTGTGACTTCAGTTAGTGTGAGAGGCAGTTAGTGGTAGTTAGCAGAAGTCCCAGATAGGTTTAGGGTATCCGCCATATATCCCCTAATAAGGATTTACCCCCTGATCACCCCCCAGTTAACCCCTTCATTGCCCTGTCACAGTGTCACAATTATAGTGTACAGATCTATTTTTCTGATCACTGTATTAGTGTTACAGGTGCCATCAGTTAGCATTAACCTTAGTTAGCGTCAATCCAGGACAGCGTCAGATTGCCCGCCGCATATTTAGTAATACATTTTAACCCTTTGATTGCCAGTGACACACACACACACACACACTAAACACCTCCATTACTAGTACACAGTCTGAACAGATCAAAATCTTTGATCAGATCAGAACTATACCAGGGTCCCCAATAGTTTAGTATAGTGTTCCTAAAACGCAGCATTAGCAGGATAAGCCCTGACACCTGCCAGCACCTGTGTTTAGCCCCTCCGCCCATCCCCCAAAAAGTGCAGTATCAGCAGATTACTGTCACTTCCAATACACAGCACACTAAACCGCAGCATTAGCAGAGTCAGGCCTGATCTCTGCTAGCACTAGCAGTTACATTTTTTGGTAGCAGCTCAAACAGTCCTTGACAACCATGTGCTTTTTTACCTGTGAGTCACACTAGGTACCTATTCATTTATTGGCCAAAATGTCCAAACTGAGGCACCCTAGTGAAGAGGCCTACACGATGCTGAGCATGACCGATGAGAGCGATGGGGAAGCCTCACTGTCAGAATCAGGCTCAGTATTCGAACATGTAGAGAGCAGGGGCACTCTGACAGATAGCTCTGACGACGGAGTAGTGGTCCCTGCTAAGGTCAGGCATACCCGACCCCCATTATTCTGTTGCTGAGGTGCAAAAATTGCAGGGTTTTCGTATGCAGCACAGTGTCGGTACTAGTGCCGCTCAACCTCCTGGCCCTAGACAAACCAGCACTGCAGTAACACTTTGTAACGTGGCGAGTCCCATAAGTGCAGTTCAAGCTGGTGCAGGGGCTAGCACAAGTAGTGACCCGCAGCCACCAATAATTCAAAGACAGGCCCGTAGAGCCCATAGTGTCCTTCCTGATGCGCTTGCAAATCCTGATTGGGAGCCCACCACTTCTGCAGTGCCCGTACTTCCCCCATTCACTGGCCAACCCAGAATTCAGGTGGAAACAGACGATTTTACTCCCCTTGGTTTTTATAAGCTGTTTTTCATGGAAGATCTGTACAGATCTATTGTGGACCAAAGCAGTTTATGTGCCGATCAATTCATCACCGCAAATCCAAATTTGACCCTTGCCAGAGAATTTGCATGGAAATGTATCACTGTTTCCAAATTTAAAATCTTTCTGGGCCTATCCCTCCTCATGGGCATTGCTTTACAGAGTGAGTTGCAGTCATATTGGTCCACTGACCCAATTCATCATATGCCTGTGTTCTCTGCTGACATGGCCAGGACTAGATATGAGCAAATCTTGCGGTTCATGCACTTCAGTGACAATGAACTCGTCCTCGGGGTGACCCTGGATATGACCGGCTGCACAAAATTTGGCCTAGGGTACAGCACGGCACAGTCTAGGGCACACTTTCACACAGGGTCTCAAAAGATGCTAGATGGCTATCGCATTTTGAGAGACCTTAGTCTTGAATGTTTAAAGTTTTTTTTACAGTTTTACTAAAGTGTAAAAAAAAGTTACAAAAAAAAAAAAAAATAATAAATAAAAAAGCCAAAGATAGTTGTCATTTTATTGAGTTAATTTTCTATTCTTATTCTTTTACTGTACTTTATAATATACTGCTATATTGTAATGTTTATTGTTACTGTTTTTCATTGTTATCCATAGTTTGCTTTGCAGATACCATCATTCTACTGTACTGTATGCAATTATAATGCAATGTTTTATTTTAACCAGGCCATTTTTTGTGATTCGTTACTGCGTTACTTTAACGAAAAATTGCGCGGTCGTGCGAAACCGTACCCAAATACAATTGATGTCCCTTTTTTCCCACAAATATAGCTTTCTTTTGGTGGTATTTGATCACCTCTGAGGTTTTTAGATTTTGTGCTATAAACAAAAAAGCGACAATTTTGAAAAAAACACCATATTTTTTACTTTCTGCTATAAAACATTCCGAATAAAAAAATTTAAAAAATCTAATTTTTTTTATCAGTTTAGGTCAATTTGTATTCTGCTACATATTTTTGGTAAAAAAATCCCAAAAAGCATATTTTAATATGACAATAATACATAAATTATAAACCCACGCTCGGAACTACAAAATATGTGAACATTTTTTTTTTGATGAAGTGTATATTTGCAACTGCTGCTCACCAAGTAAAAACTCAGAAAATAGATGTACAGAAAAACAGCACTTGCAATAATATAAATACCAATAAAAATATGGATAAATTAAAAAAATGTCATACATTTATATGCAATAATAACCATAAAGTGCAATAGTGCTAAATACAAACTATAATCGTTGATTATATGAGTGAATGAAGTGCAATCGTGCTACATCCAAACCTTATTACTTTATAAAAAATGCAATAATAATTATCAATAAGAGCAATGTGCTTAATATAAGGTGCAATGGTGCAAAATTAAAGCAAAAATAATATTAAAGATAAATGTCCACAAATGTGGCAATTCAATAAATTGCCCAAATGACAAATAATATAATAAGTCCAATATCAGGTGCAAAAGTGCTCAGAAAGGTGCTATTGCCAAAAGTGCTATAGGTGCTCCACACGGTGCAAAGGGGCCTCGAATCCCCTTAGGGAATCCACTCACCAGAGCCAATGGATCAAAGGAGCCTTGGGATAAAGTGGACCAATAGACCTCCATATGGAAACACAGTATATCTCCTTCTCCAGTGTCACTCAAAAAAAGGGATGAATCGACATAGTGAAGCCCGTATAAATAGTTTATTTATTGAAAAATAAAATAATACTCACAAGGAAAGAAAGGATATTAGCGTGTAAAAAACACGGATCCACATGAAAAGAGCAATCACATAATCCTTCTGGGAACGCAGCCAGCATGCATTCCATGGACTCCAGGAAGTGACGTAGTGTGGTTTGCCGTTTACCAGAAGTGCGTTGACGCGTTTCGCCCGCCTACAAGGGGCATTTTCAAAGACATGATATTTTAATATGTTTGCGCAAAAGTTATAGCGTTTACAAACTACGGGATAGTTTTTTGGAATATTTTTTTTTTTGCTTTTATTAGTAATGGCAGTGATCAGCATTTTTTAGTGGGACTGCGAAATTTTTTACACTTTTTGGGGACCAGTGACTTCAATACAGTAATCAGTGCTAAATATTATGCACTGTTACTGTATAAATGACACTGGCAGGGAAGGGGTTAACACTGGTGGTTATCAAAGGGGTTGATGTGTGCCTAAATATGCTTGCCTGTGGGGGGGGGGGGGGGGGGAGAGGTTCTGTGACAGGCACAGAGAGATCGGAGTTTCAGCTTAGCTGAAATATCTGATCTCTCTCTGTGTGTCTGACAGAAGCAAAACAAAGCAGGCGGTCTTCTGTCAGTTTATCTGATGATCGCGAGGGCCGTTGGCAATCGCCGCCGTTCCTCCCACAGCCCGCCTCCCGCTGTGTCTAAACACAGTGGAAGCACGGTTCCAGCGGCGCTGGTGTGCCACGGAAACCTCATGCACGGAATCACGTAGTACTACGTGATTTTGCGCAGCCGAGCCGCCCTGCCGCAGTAATACTATGATGGGTGGTCAAGAAGAGGTTAGCCATAGTTTTCTTTGCAGATACCACCATTCTACTGTTTTACTGCACTGTATACTATTATATTGTAATGTTTTATTGTTACTGTGTTTTATTGTTAACCATTGTTTGCTTTGCAGGTACGCCCATCAGCTGCAGCACTGATTTGTCTATTCTGACAGCAACATCGTTTGCTCTCAGCATATATGTAAATCAATGATTGCAGCGCTGTAGGAGGTGATTTTACCACTGAAGTTAAAAAAAGAGCATATATGGTGAAGCATAGGGGATGGGGTGCATTGCATGTATACCCATCATTAGAAGTGGGTGGATGCTGGGAGGTCTAATAGGGGCCTACAACACACTTTCTGGTAGAGATTTCTTCATCCACATCAATCAATGTAAATGGAGGAATCTGTTAGGTTCTCTTTTTTCATTCAGCCCACAGGCTGCATGAAAAAAAAAAACCTTACATCATATGAAAAACAAGGGCCAGCAACGTACTGGTATGTCGCTGGACTTTGAGTGTCATACCAGGATGATGCCTACAGATTTAGGCATCATCTTGGTATTATTTTTTACAGCCAGCAGTCGACTTTAATGTAAAAGCAATCCTAGCCACTTTACAAGCAGTGGGAGGGGACTACCCCCCGCGCCTCCTGCCGCCTTCCATGGTTTTCTTGGGCTCTCTTGTCCCACCGGGTAACCTGAGACAGCAGCCGGTGGTTCCGTCAGCTGACCATAGAGCTGATTGGAGAGCAGAATGGCTCCAATCATCTCTATGGCCTAAGATACCGGAAGCTATGAGCATTTCATGACTTCAGTTTCACCAGATATAAACATCGCCATTGGGAAATTGGGAAAGCATCTGATCACACCAATCTTGGTGTGGTCAGATGCTATAAGGGCAGAGGAGAGATCTAGCATCTAATAGACCCCATTTTTTTTAAAAAAAGAGTACTTGTCACTAGTTATTGCTATCATAGGGGATATTTAAATTCCCTGTGATAACAATAAAAATTATAAAAAAAAAAATAAATCAATTAAAGGGAAGGTGTCAAAATCAAATAAAAAAGCAAAATAAATAATTATAAAAAAAACTTCAAGCACCCCTGTCCCCCCGTGTTTGTGCGCAAAGGCGAACACAAGCATCAGTCCGGTGTCATATGTAAACAGCAATGGCAGCATGCATGTGAGGTATCGTCCCGAACATCAGATCGAGGGCAGTGATTCTTGCAGTAGATCTCTTTAATTGTAAAGTTGTAACCTGTTTTGAAAATGTACTTAGTTTGTTGCCGCTGCATGGGCGTGTGCAATTTTAAAGCCTGTCATGTTTGGTATCTATGTATTCGGCATAAGGACATCTTTTATATTTTACCAAAAAATTAGGCTATATATAGTGTATTTGTGCATTACATTTTTAAAAAAAAAGTGTTTTTTCCCCAAAAAATTGCATTTGGAATATCTCTGCGCAAATACTGTGTGACAAAGAAAATTGCAACACCCACCATTTTGTTCTGTAGGGCCTCTGCTTTAAAAAATATATATAAAAAATATATATAATGTTTGGGGGTTCAAAGTATTTTTTTAGTAAAAATAATTATTTTTTCATGTAAACAAAAAGTGTCAGAAAAGGCCTGGTCTTCAAGTGGTTAGAAGAGTGGGTGATGGGTGGCATAAGCTTCTAATATTGGGCATAAAAGGACAGTTCATATACCCCCCTCTTTTTGGAAAGTAGACACCTCAAGCTATTTGCTGAGAGGCATGTTGTCTATGGAATATTTTATATTTTGTCACAAGTTTTGGGAAAATTACAATTTTATTTATTTTTTACACAAAGTTGTCACTAAATGAAATATTGCTCACACATGCCATGGGTATATGTGGAATGACACCCTAAAATTTGCTGAGTACAGAGATACCACATGTGTGAGACTTTTTGGGAGCCTAGCTGTGTACGGGACCCCAAAACCCAATCACCGCCTTCGGGTTTTCTAAGGGTGTAAATTGCTTATTTTATGTCCTCACTGCCTATCACAGTTTCGGAGACCCTGAAATGTCAAGATAGCACAAACCCCCCTCCCAAATGACCCCATTTTGGAAAGTAGGCACTCCGAGCTATTTGCTGAGAGGCATGTTAAGTTCATGGAATATTTTATATTTTGCCACAAGTTTCAGAAATATTACAAAAATGTTTTTTTTTACACAAAGTTGTCACTTAAATTATATGCCAAGGCTATATGTAAAATGACACCCCAAAATTCATTCTGCTTCTTCTCCTGAGTACGGGAATACCACATATGTGAGATTTTTTGGCAGTCATGTCGTGTATAGGACCCCAAAAACCAATCACTGCCTTCAGGCTGAGTGAGTATTTTGCAGCTCTCTCATTTGTTTTGGAAAATGAAGTAAGTAAAGGAATTTTTTTTTCTTTTTTTAATTTTCCAAACTTTGTGACAAAAAGCAAGATCTACAAAATACTCAACATGCCTCTCAGCAAATAGCTTAGGTGTCTACTTTCTGAAAAGTGGTAATTTAGGGGGTTTTGTGCTGTCTTGGCATTTCATGGTTTCATGTCCTCCGAAACTGTGATAGGTAGTGAGGAGTGAAATCAACAATTTACACCCTTAGAAAGCCTGAAGGCAGTGATTGGTTTTAGGGTCCTGTACGTGGCTAGACTGCCAAAAAAGTCTCACACATGGTGTATCCCCATACTCAGGAGTGGCAGAAGAATGTATTTTGGGGTGTAATTCTACATATACCCATGGCATGCATGAGCAATATATCATTTTAATTGCAACTTTGTGTAAAAAAGTCATTTTTCATACACCTGTGACCAAAAAAAATAAATATTCAATGGGCTCAACATGCCTCTCAGGAAATTCCTTGGGATGTCTACTGTCTACTTTCCAAAAAGGGGTAATCTGGGGGGGGGGGTGGGTTGTACTGCCCTGCCATTTTAGCACTTCATGAAATGAGATGGGCAGTCATAAAGTAAAAGCTGCGTAAATTCCAGTTTCCAGTTTATACACCAAAGTTTGTAGACGCTTTAACTTTTGCGCACACCAATAAATATTATTGAGATTTTTTTATCAAAGACATGTAGCTAAATACATTTTGGCCTAAATGTATGACAAAAATTTTGTTTATTGGATATTTTTTATAAGAAAAAGTAGAAATTTTAATTTTTTCTCAAAATTTTTGGTCTTTTTTATTTTATATCGCAAAAAATAAAAACCACAGAGGTGATCAAATACCATCAAAAGAAAGCTATACTTGTGAGGAAAAAGGACATAAATTTTGTTTGAGCACAGCATTGCATGACTGCGCAATTATCAGTTAAAGACACACAGTGACAAATTGCAAAAAATGGCCAGGTCATTAAGGGGGTAAAACCTTCCGTTCCAGGAGTGGTTAAGCTTGTTATTAAAGAACAAGGGTTTGTTGTATGGGCGCTTCTGTGGAATACAGCAGGCTTTAAGTGAGACACTGCACTGCGGCAGCACTGGAGAGGAGAAGCTGCTCTGAAAGTGATAAAGATAAAAAGACAAGGCGCCTCTAAGTGCAGTAAGCTCTGAGTATTTATTAGGTTAAAAGTGTAAAAGCACTGGGCATAGCAAAGGTCTGTCTGGAGTCTTCCTATCCGCTGTGCTGAGTGGTTGCAATGAGGACATCCAGTGATCCGCTTCCTGTAGATGCGTCCTTTCGTCTGTGTCTCAGCTGAGTCAGCATGAGATTTCCTGAAGGCAGGGTGGTGACACAGCAGCTGGTGTCCAATAGAGCGGGTGGTGGGCGGTTACATGTTTCGGAGCTCAGCTCCTTCATCAGACCTCCACCCGCTGGAGGTAAAAGGACATTTATATAGGCAACTGCAATCGTTATTACATAGGACAGGTGCATTCAGGCAGAAGATAAATGGATAGGAAATTGATACCAGCATGTGCATACCCCTGAAAGCTGGTAACCATTGCCCAATTATCGCACATGTGAATACTACATTACCATGTTGAAAATATTTTAAAAATGTATAAAAATATAAATAAAAAAAAAGAAATATATATATATATATATATATATATATATAAAAAATGTCATATATTTTTTTTTATGTATATTTTTATACATTTTAGTGCAATAATTGTGCAATGGTTACCAGTTTTCAGGGGTATGCACATGCTGGTATCAATTTCCTATCCGTTTATCTTCTACCTGAATGCACCTGTCCCATGTAA
Organism: Pelophylax lessonae; assembly: GCF_965119305.1. Taxonomy (NCBI): domain Eukaryota; kingdom Metazoa; phylum Chordata; class Amphibia; order Anura; family Ranidae; genus Pelophylax; species Pelophylax lessonae. The sequence continues at coordinate 186,001,475 of NC_138769.1, forward strand.
TAACGATTTCAGTTGCCTATATAAATGTCCTTTTACCTCCTGCGGGTGGAGGTCTGACGAAGGAGCTGAGCTACGAAACATGTAACTGCCCACCACCCGCTCTATTGGACACCGGCCGCTGCGTCCCCACCCTGCCTTCAGGAAATCTCATGCCAACTCAGCTTAGACACAGACGAAAGGACGCATCTACAGGAAGCACATCACCGGATGTCTTCATTGCAGCCACTCAGCACAGCGGATAGGAAGACTCCAGACAGATCTTTGCTATGCCCATGTCACATTTACCAAATGTGAGTGCTTTTACACTTTTAACCTAATAAATACTCAGAGACTACTGCACTTAGAGGTGCCTTGTCTTTTTAAGCTTGTTATTAACTATGTACTGTACATGTGGCAGCTATAATTGCTCGTTATATACATGATGGAGGCTAAGGAGAGCCTATGTAGTACTGCTACATTATTCAAAAGGCCACACAATCCTGACATTACTCTTCATTAAAAGCTTTATTCAACCAGAACAAACACATGGAGAGTAGCTGCCTATTGACTGCCCCTCTTTGAGGCATTTAACTTTTACAGGCTTAATAATAGAGATCATCTATCTCTACAATTTAAAGTGGTTGTAACCTTACAAAAGCATTAATTGTCAGCCCCTCACTTTCATGCAGCCATAACACACTGTGTAAGTGTTTGTTGAAAACAAAGCCTCTAAAAAACCTTTTTCAGATATCTTAAGGCCGGTCACGTGACTCCTGGCTGCTCTATTCCTCTGATCTATGGGCAACAGTGGGAGGGGCCAAGATCTCCCTCTGACATTAGCCTTGGAGGTCATGTGACCTGCCTGAATATATCTGAAAAAAACATATTTAGAGGCTTCGTCTTCAACGAACACTTATACAGTGTGTTATGGCTGCATAAAAGAGGGCTGGCGGTGACATTTTTTAGAGCGGCAGGAAGGGAGGGGTGGAAACAGCTCTCACACACACACAGAAGCTGACAGGCAGGGAGGGAGGGTAAAAGAGGATATCAGCAGATGATGAAGGCACTGACCACGGTAATCAGGGCTCAGCAGCCATGACTACCATGGTCAGCACACCAAGGAGGACACAGAAATAGGCAGGATCAACCAGGTTTTTTACAGCTTAAAGGGGGGCAGGTTAGACAGCATAAGCACTGTGCTGTTTAACCTGCTATAAGTGAACAGGATCTCTTTTTTTTTTTTTTTTTTTAGGGTTACAACCGCTCCGTTCACATATATATGTGAATTGGATGCGTTTTGAACCGCAACCAATTCGCATGACATGTAAATCAAATTGGCTTTCTATGGAGCCGGTTAATGGTTCAGCGACAGTGTGAATTTAAAAAGAGTCCTGTGTGTTTTCAGAGCACTGCGGTGCAATTCAGATGCAAATTCGAGGTTCATTGTCTTCTATTGGAACACATCTGAATTGCACATCTCTTGAGTTTTGAACACAAATTCGATCAGAAAAATAAAAACGGCATGGACCCCCCCCCCCCCCATTTCATACCAGACCCTTAGATCTATAAAAAAAAATAAATAAAACTGTCTATAAAAACACAGACAGTTTTTGTCAATTACTTTATTAAAAAACATTGTCTCCTGGTGTAGTTCAGAATGCTCCCACCGTCTGCCTGCTCCGCTGTCTGACATTTCTTAAATAGCTAAAGGGCGGGGCCACCCAGCAACATCAACAGGATGTCACCGTCCCAGCATGCACTGGTTGATGATGTCACAAGGGGGCAGTACCACCAGGTGACGTTGCCAGGTGGCCCCGCCCCTTAGCTATTTAAGAACTGTCAGGTGGCAAAAGAAGCAGAGCTGGAGCCTTTGGCACAAGTAGAGCTTTTTTTTTCTTGTGGGTTAGCAGGTTTTTCTTTCTTTTGTGGGTTAGCAGGAGCAACGGGCAGCATGATTGACAAAGGATTTACACCTGGGGAGATTGTTTTTTGGTTTTTTTTATAAAGGATTTGTCAAAAACTGTGTTTTTATTTGTTTTTTTGACACTTTTTTGGGTGAATGAGTAGGGGTACAATGTACCCCTACTCATTTACATAGGGAGTTAAAGCCTCCTTCCCTGCAGACCCCCACAACCACCAGCCAGGGCTGTGGGGAAGAGGCCCTTGTCCTCATCAACATGGGGACAAGGTATTTTGGGGCAGAGGGACACCCAAAGCAACCCCTATGTTAAGGGCATGTGGCCTGGTATGGATGGGGGGGGGGTACTCGGTTGAACCCCCCTTTCCTAGCCTGCCAGGTTATATGCTCGGATAAGGGTCTGGTATAGATTTTTGGGTGGACCCTGTGTCATTTTTTTTTTTTAGTTTGGCATGGGGGTTTGAAGCAGACTCCAGGCCATTTTTTTTAATTTCGGTGTGGGGTTTCCCTTAAAATCGGTACCAGACCCCCACACCGTTTTCTTAACAGTGTTTTATTGCTGGCAATGTTTTTTTTTTTAGACAAATCATCTGCTGTTAAGGATGTGACGCCAGCTTCCTAGCCTGCTTATTAACAACAAGCTACTGTTAAAGACGCTGGTGGCCACCGGCTCTGAAAGTTTGCATCTGAATTAGCAGCTAATCTGCTGAACAGCTGCTTTGGAAATTTGCAGTGAAAATGGAGAGGAGATTTGCACTCGGCATGTGTGAACGTAGCCTTAGGGTGAAAAGCATCAGCTTAGGTTGTCCATAGGCAGGGATTCTCTGTTTGTTCTGGTTGAACAAAGCCCCTTCCAGTGACCCTTTATCTTAGTCTTAATGCAGGGTGGACTTCCACATCACAAGATCACTGTAATTGTCTGTCACAGTGGTCACATGATTGGTAGCCCATCCCACCGACTCCTGTTAATAAACAGAGAGCAGGAGTTGTATGTGACAGCTAAGGCTGGCCATACACAAGTCCTTTTTCTTTATTCAACCAGTGGGTCAAGTAAATTACTTGATTCCCCCAGTCATACACTTAATATTGTATTCTGACAGTGTGGAGGCTTCCCTGCCATCAGAATACACTCATCAGCACTGCTGGCTATAGCCAGTGGTGCTGATCAAGAGAAAATTGACATTTTCGTTGTAGATCGACTTGTTTACAACCAGCCTGCTCATACATGGAAATTCGACTGGTCCCTGCTGAACTGGCTGAATTTCAATCAATGTATGGCCAGCTTAAATCACAAAGTTGAGTATGCTCCCAGCACAAAAACCTGATGCATACAGTGCAGTGAAAAAGTATTTGCGCCTTCCTGATTTTTTTTTTTTTGCATATTTATCACACCTACATGATTCAGATCATCCAACACATTTTAATTTTTTACAAAGATAACCCAAGTAAATACAAAATGTAGTTTTTAAATGATGATTTAATTTATTAAGGGAAAAAAGCTGTCCAAGCCTGCCTGGCCCTAGGTGAGTTAAATTTCACTACCCAGGCCTGATTACTGACCTGTTGAATCAAGAAATCACCTAAATAGAAGCTGTCTGACAAAGTGAAGCATGCTAAAATATCTCAAAAAGCCACACATTATGCCACGATCTAAAGAAATTTAAGAACATATGAGAAACAAAGTAATTGAAATATACCAGTCTGGAAATGGTTGCAAAGCCTTTTCTTAGGCTTTGGGGCTCTAACGAACCACAGTGAGAGCCATTAGAGAAAAAACTGGAGTGGCAAGCCTACCAAAATTACTCTAAGAGCAAAACGACCTCTTATCCAGGAGGTCATAAAAGGACCCAGAACAACATCTAAAGAACTGCAAGCCTCACTTGCCTCAATTAAGGTCAGCAATCATGATTCAACAATAAGAAAAAGACTTTGCATAAATGGCATACATAGGGGAGAGCAAAGGTGTAAGCCACTGCTGACCGAAAAGAACACAAAAGAACAAAAAAGCTCTGAATGGCTCAAAAAAACTAAATTCAGGTTTTGAAGTGGTCTAGTCAAAGTTCACATTAAAATTTGATTGAGGTGCTGTGGCATGACTATAAACAGGCCATTCATGCTAAAACCCTCCAATGTGGCTGAATTAAAACAATTCTGCAAAGAAGAGTGGGACAAAATTCACACCATCGCACATTTGTGTTACAAGTAGGGTTGAGCGAACACGGACTGTATTGTTCGGGATCGTACCGGACTTTTGGGTGTTCGGTACCTGGACATGGACCCGAACATTTTTCTGTATGTTCGGGATACAGTCCGTTGTTCGCTAATTTTATTTCATGTTTTGGCGCGGTTTTAATGTTTTGGCGCTGTTTCAACAGCTGCAGGTGCAGCCAATCAACAAACGTTTAACTAGTGTGCCCTTAGAAGCCATCACAGCCATGCCTACTAATGGCATGGCTGTGATTGGCCAGTGCAGCATGTGACCCAGCCTCTATATAAGCTAGAGTCACATAGCGCCTCACGTCACTCTGCTCTAACTATTGTAGGCACAGGTTCCTGCTTATTTGAGGGAGAGATAGGAGATCATTGTAGGGGCAGGCTGGAAATTGCTTTCAGGGAAAGAATAGGACACAGGACAGAAGAATGTTATTTAATCAGACAGCGATCTACATCGATTTTATTGTGTGGGGGTGTAGTGCACAATCTTTTTGCCCTAACCTGAGCCCAGTGAGGAGGAGGGAGAAAAAAAAAAACTTTTATCAGTCTGTTATGTGGGCGGCGTGCGGCGTGTAGCAGCCATGTAATGCAAGCTCAGTGCATATGTGTCTGCTTAATCTGGATTAAAAAAAAAAAACTTTTTTCCTTCATATTTTACAGTGACATACAGTGTTTAGACACTGCTGTTCTAATCTGCTATTCAAAAATCAACAATTTAAGGGGAAAAAAAATATTTTTCAGGTTTTTATTGAAATGGTTTTTTTTTACTCGATAGCGAAATAGAACAACAACAGTATCCAACCTGTTAGGCGTGCGGTGTGTAGCAGCCATGTAATGCAAGCTCAGTGCATATGTGTCTGCTTAATATGGATTTAAAAATATAAAAAACTTTTTTCCTTCATATTTTACAGTGACATACAGTGTTTAGACACTGCTGTTCTAATCTGCTATTCAAAAATCAACAATTTAAGGGAAAAATAAAAAATTTTCATTCATACGTTACTGTGAGATACACCCTTTGGATACTGTTGTTCTATTCCGCTATTCAATAAACATCCATTTAGGGAAAAAAAATGTAATTGCGGCCTAGTCTGCATATTTTACTGTTTGATACACCCATTGGATACTGTTGTTCTATTCCGTCTTTCAATAAAAACCCATTTAGGGGAAAAAAAATTGCGGCCTAGTCTGCATATTTTAATGTGAGATACACCCGTTGGATACTGTTGTCCTATTCCGCTTTTCAATAAAAACCCATTTAGGGAAAAAAAAAATTGCGGCCTAGTCTGCATATTTTACTGCGAGATACACTCGTTGGATACTGTTGTTCTATTCTGCTTTTCAATAAAAACCCATTTAGGGAAAAAATATTAAATTGCGGCCTAGTCTGTATCTGTACGTATGAGATACACCCTTTGGATACTGTTGTTCTATTCTGCTATTCAATAAACACCCATTTAGGGGAAAGAAAGATATTACACATGGCTTGCCGGTAACCACTGAACCCAACTAATTGATGAGATTCTGACTAATCCTTTCATGTCACTGATAAAAATCTTCATATTCCACATTAAGCTGACCTGTTCTTTGTTTCCCTTAGTCTTTTGTCTTCTTAGTTATTTTCGGTTGTATTTACCTTGTTCTATCTGACGTGATTCACTACAGGTTACTATATGGTACTATTCACATATACGCACTAATGTTTTCCATGCTCTTAACTTTTCTCTTCTCCCCTCCCCTTCCCCCTCTTTCCCTCCTTGACTTCCCTTCCTTCCTTCCTTCTTCCCCCCCCCAAGCTATCTCCCTCCCTCCTTCCCCATCCTCCCCCCTTCCCCCCCTCTCACATCCTCCTCCTCCTTCCTCTCCTCCTCCCCCCTTCCCCCCTCTCCTCCCCTCCTTTCCCCCTCTCCCTCCCCCTCTCCTCCCCACCCCTTTTTTCCTTCTCTCCTCCTCCTTCCTCCCTCCCCCCCCTACCCCTCTTTCCCTTCCTCTTCCTGTCTTCTTCTCCTCTCTTCTCCTTATACCCCTTCCTTCCTTCCTCCCCTCCTCCCCCCCCCCCCCCTCCCTCTCCTTTCTCAATCTACACCCTTATATGCGGTTGCGAGGCACCGCACCATCCTCACAGTATTTTACCGTGCTGTAAGTTCCATGCACAGAATGCGCTAATACATTACTGTATCAATTGCATGTAACCCCACTTTGTGAACCATTTTTTTTTTCATTGTGTTTGGTTGTATCAATGTTGTACCTTGAAAATCTTTTCAATAAAAATTTAAATGAAAAAAAAAAGAATGCCTTTATCAAGGAAAGTTTTCACCATATCTGGAAATACAATAAGTCATTGAACAAAACATATGCATTCCATGGGGTAAAAAAAATCCCATTGTCGCATAGTTTTAATACATACTTTTGATGTGTGCCTGATCCAGGATACCTTGCTTCTGATCTTTATTTCACACTAGGAATTGTGTGGATGCTGCTGTTTAGGTACATAATACAGTGAGGGTATTATTAGTATTAAATTGAGTGTATCTTCCTTTATGTAAAAAATAATTATTGTACTTACTGACTGCGTGAAACGCTTGTGGCTAAAATAGGTCAATCCCGGTGATTTTTGGGTTTCCCTGGCATTTATAACTGGTAAGATATAAATAAAGCCAATTGTTCAGAAAAAAATGTTTATTTAAAAAAATGTAGGATCTCATCCAAACTGATTTGCAAGGTTTTGTTAAAACTTGGTACCAACTCACTGTTATTGGTGTTGCTAAAGTCCTCCAGTAAGGATCCAGGTAAATGATCCAGGAGCAGCAGGTTTGATAGGTCTGCCTCTCTCCCTCATCAAGAGGGAAGTGGCACCTTGTTCAATCCCCCGGCCTTCTATCGCGGTTCGCGCGTGCGCAGTGTATGCGCAGCGTGATGCCACGTAAGCAGACCCGACTTCCGGGTCTGCGTCTGGTGCGCATGCGTCACGCGGTGCTGCGCGCGCATCCAGCTTAGGAGGAGAAGCGAAACAGCTGAAGCGGCCACCGGCACAGTGAGAAAAATTGATCTCCCTTTGGGGGATCTGAGGGAAAAAGACAATGTACCGCCCTCAAGTTTCTCTTTGTAGCCCCGGTTTAATGAATACCGGGATTACCTGTGCCGGGTGTGAATTTATTTTGATCAGAAGGCAGTTACATGGTGAAGGCATAAAAAGAATAAAAATAATAAACGGAGGTTTGACATAATCAACAAAGATATGTTAACAGTACTAGGCATATACAAAATAATACAGAATAGTAGTACAGCAGTATATATGGGGAGGAAGCCAATAATTATGGGGGCTTGTAGATGGGCGTCAAGGGGGAGTCCCCAGATGTCTGGGATAGGACCTAGTGTTTCCTGAACATTGTGAAAATGAAATTTCAAAGTTTGTTTGTGGGGAAACCACTTGGGTTTGGAGGTTCATGGCGAATATATGTGATGGTTTAGAGAGCCATTTGGAGTTTGTATGGCAATCACTCAAAAGAGGTGAGGGTTAGTAAATCAAAACACATTTTCTTTAAAGTGTGTATCAAGGTATCTGGTGATTGGATGAATATTTTGAGATGGGGTTAGGAGATCGTCTAGAGCAGATTTGTTAGGAAGCCGGCCTTTTCTGAAAGATGGGATATCTGGCCTTTGGAATATTAATAATGCAAGACTTTTTGTGAATGGTTCAAAAATAGTTTTATTTTTTTTTGGGGACCGATTTAATCAGTTTTCCCTGAAACAATGCCCTCTAAAAATGGGCGATAACTTTCGGTTTCGTTTAATCCAGGTGGCGATGTCGCTTTGAGTTTTTTAATCCATCGCACTTCAAGTTGTAAGAGAGACTTATTCCAGTCTCCCCCCCCCCCCCCCTAGACGGGATGTGTATTCTTTTTTTTTTTTTCCAAAACATTTTATTGAGTTAAAATGGAATGACATAACAAGTAAACAAGTAAACAACTCTTTTAGGCATAGCGAAGTGCATCAAATGAGAGAAACAGGGGAAACAGCAACATTACACACTGTGAATAGGGTTGTGTAAACAAACCACGACACAATCATACAGTGGAGTACAGGAATAAACAAGATCATCACAAGGCAGGCATTGTAAACCGTTTAGTAAGAGAAGGACAACCTTGGTCCCCATACTCATGGTTCAGGGCCGTGGGGGGAACACGTAACTAAGAAACCGTTGCAACGTTTATCACGATTGCATATGATATGGATAAGGCATCTTCAAGGGCACACGCGGTTCCCCCCACATGTCCGGCCCCCCCCTATGGGGGAACACACTGTATCCGGGCATAGGGGGCAACCGGCAAACGCGTGTAGGCCGTCTTGGGGTGGGTAGTTCCGAAGAAACCCCCACGAGAGATCAGTGGAGGGAGGTGTTCCAGCCCGCGTGCGGGGTCGGGTCTGCAGCTTGGGGGGAGCAGGGGAGCATCTGGGGGGAAGGAGGGAGAGAACAGAAGGGGTGTGGGGAAAAAACACGAGAGGACGTTAGATAGGAAGACAGAGAGAAGAAAGGGACAGCGTGGAGAAAAATACTCCGATGGTGGGCTTGATGGCCGTGGTGTCGGTGAGGGGTCTCGACCAAAGAAGTAATCAGCGGTAGATGGGAAAAGATGTCCGAAGTATCCCGGGATGTGTATTCTGTCTAATGCCGAAAATGTTATTTTAGACATTTTGTATTTGCTAGTGAGCTGCACGTCCTCTCTGCAGAGTGGCGAGCGGAGCTTCCGGCTTGCGTTCCACCTGACATGATGTAATTACGCTATGCGTTCCAATCTTACGCGTTTCGTCACACCCTGTGACGTCCTCAGAGATCCCAGGGGAGCCACTGTGCTGCAGTAGCAGCACAGTGAACGGTCGGCTAGTGGTTAAAAGGTAGCTTCAGTGCAAGAACGAGATGTCCCTGCAAGCCACCTATCCCGATACTATATCTAAATGGTCTTAAAACTGCCACATGAAGCAATGTTTGGTCCCTTTATTGGTACTTTGGAGTAAACAGCACCACGGATCGTCTAGGCTCTCTAACCCTGTAATCTTCATAATATATTGTTCTACTTCTTGCCAGTACTCTCGTATTTTGAAGCATTCCCACCTTATATGGGACATAGTCCCTCCCTATTACAACCTCTCCAGCATATTGATGATTTCTCTGGTTGGTATTTTTGTGCTCTCTGGTGTTATAGACCATCTTGTCATGCATTTGTAATTCATTTCAACTGTATTATTAATACTGCCGAGCTATATGTTGCTCTCAGTATTTTACCTATTTGTCGTTCTTCTAAACATGTGCTCTATTCCTATTTTTGGCTCTGCCAGCTCCGGCAGCACTTTGTAAATCTGAGCAATAGTATGTTTCACCATCTCCCGTGAGTTACACAGGTTTTCCATTGGGTTTAAATTATCTTCAGATCTTATTGGGTGTGGTAAAGTTGATGCAAAATGCCTAAGCTGTAAATACCTCCATTCATTCAGTGTCTCCTGATCTCCCTTGTGTTTTTTTTAAGTCTTGATATGGGTAAACATTTCCTTTTTATTATATCCTTTAACTGTGTGTTCTTCATCCATTTCCTAACATATACCCCGTTACCCGGTTCGTGAAATAAGTGGTGAATTATATTCCCATTTTGCTTGTCTATAGATTTTTTCCCATATCTTGAAAACATTTTTAATCAATTTGTGTGTATCTTTATCTAATGTTCTATACCTCTGTGGAATCCAAATATTATTATTCAAAAGTGCCTTACTTAGGCCCCTTTCACACGGGCTTTCCGATCAGGTCCGTCTGTCAGTTTTTTCAGGTGGACCTGATCGGATGCTCCATGCACCTCTATGAGGCAGCGGATGTCAGCGGTGACATCTCCGCTGACACCCACTGCTCTCTGATCCGATCCTGTCCGTGAAATCCAGATGGGTGGAAACCCTATTTTCCATCCGTCTGGAGGATCAGATCAGATGAAAACAGACAGGCGGTCCGTTATCATCCGATCTCCCATAGAGGAGTGCAGGGCTCTGATAGCTTCGTCTCTGCACACAGAGCAGAGACGGACCTGTCAGCCGCCTGCTCAGCGGGGATTGGCGGATCGATCCCTGCTGAGCAAAATGGAGTGCGCGGGGCGGAAAGCCCGTGTGAAAGGACCCTTAGTGTATTCTCTAACTTCACCCATCTTTTATCACTTTTAAACTTCAAAATCATCGACTTTATTGCTCTAAAGTATGTCTGGGGAATTGTTGTTGGTAGCATCTGAAATTTTACAATATTTTTGGTATATAATTTATACAATATTTTTGGTATATTCAATATTATTTTTTTACAATGTGTATTTATCCAATCCACGAAAGAGGTGTAGTAGCTATTTTTTTTTAGTTCTGTTTTAATGTTATTTAATAGTGGAATATAGTTTGCTTGAAATAATTTCCTCAGTGGTGGAGAACGTTTTATCCCCAGATATTTTAGATCTATTTTCCCCCACGTAAAAGGAATTCCTTCTGAAGGGCTTGTTCTTTTTTGCTCAGACTTATATTCAGGATTCTGACTACACTGGGTTGATATTTAGGGTAGACAGTTCTTCCAATATACAATAATATACAATTATACAATACAATAATACCACAACTGTTAAATATGGCAAAAGGAGTGATCCTGAAAAAAATGGTTAGACCCAGAAGGACCATCAATAAGGTATTGGTTTAAGAGAGTTGAATACATATATCACATGGAATATCTAAGTAACAGAGAAGATGATAGGACAGAAAAATGTGCTAGAATCTGGGAAAAGTGTATAGATTAAAAAAAAAATAGTAAATATGTAGAATTATGCTTAAAATATGAGATAAATAGAGAAAGAGGGGAGGAAGGGGGAGAGAAAAGACGAAACGGGGCACCGGAGTTTATATACAGTATATGCTAAACCAACTATTATATTATCAAATAATGTTGATTCTTCTATCTTAGGGATGGAAAATGCCAGTATGAAAGAGCTTTTGGAGTCTCTACAAAGGACTTGTTCAACGCAGTTTACAGGTAATGTAGTTATCAGAATTTGAATCAAGAAAGACTCACACTTCCATGCATAATATTGTCCTTCAAATAAAGCTATTGTGTCAAACTCAGCCTGCATTCATTTGCACAACTTTCAAGGTTCTATGAAAGTGGTTTTTTGATGTTTTCTTATGTAAATTTACAGTTTGCATTTTAAAGCGATAAATGTCTATAATATACTTGTTTTGGGAATTTTTTAATAACACAAGTAAGCGGAGCATTTTGAATTCCAAGTGCAGACTTTGTAAACTTTTCAGACACTTTGGGCCTAATTCAGTATAAGTTTGGAGTAGAGCTGCTCACTTCTCCAGAAATAACTCCAGCCTAAACTCATTGCATCCTAATTAGGTAAGTGGCTGGAGTTAAACCATCAACTAGATGCTTTAATGAATTCGGAGTTGGAGTTAACTTAGACTGAATTCGGGTTTGGAGTTAACTTAGGCTGAATTTGAGTTTGGAGTTAGCCAAATTCCCTTTGTGTTTTTCATAAAAGGAAATTTGTCTATTCTGAATCACTATTACACAGCAATGTCATTTATTATGGTTTATTTTAATTTTAAGGTATAGTTATGTATCTTATGTGTTTTAACCTTTAGATTTTCTAATAGCAGACTACACAGCTGTCTAATTAGCAGTCTTCATTCTTTATTCATCTGAAACTTTCAGGCATATCTGATTGTATTCAGCACTTTGGTGTAGTGGGCTAAGCTCACAGCTAAAGATTGCTAGGTCATGAGTTCAAGGCCCAACCATGATAACACCCTGTGTGCCATAATTTTTTTTTGGCCACATAGTAATACATTGGCTACATCACCTAAAATTGCATGTCAATGGCCTTGTATATTCAAGAAACAAACATGCATATGTGCAGGGTGCAATTATGCATTTGCCAAGTTTCAGTATTTATTTATAGCTGTCTAAAATGTAAGAAGGTGATGGCACACTTGGGATTTGAACTCATGCTCTCATTGTTTATAGCCAGGAACACTAACCACTAAACCATTGAGCTGAGCATGATTACCCCTGGAATATTTATTCCCATGTTTCAATAGTTAACCACTTCCTTACAGGGCAGTTACACCCCTTCCTGCCCAGGCCAATTTTCAGCTTTTTATACTGTTGCATTTTGAATGACAATTGTGCGGTCATGCAACCCTGTACCTAACACAAATGTATGACAGTATTTTCATAAAAAATAGTGCTTTCTTTTGGTGGTATTTGATCACTGCAAGGTTTTTTTTCTATTGGCAAAAAGAAGACCTAAATGTTTGACCCCTAAAATAATGTGTTTTTGTTTATGTAATAAAATTTGGTAAATCAATATGTTTTTTGTTGCACTGACGAGCATTGATGAGGCTGCGCTGGCAGGCACTGATGAGACACTAATATGCAGCACTGATAGATAGATAGATAGGTGGCACTGATATGCAGCATTGATGGGCATTGATAGGTGGCACTGATGGGCAATGATTGGCACTGGTGGGCAGCACTGAAAGATGGTAATGATGGGCAGCACTGATGAGGAGGGCACTAACAGGTTCCCTGAGCACTGATTGGCATCAATGGTGGCATGGGTGGGCATCCCTGGTGGCTCTAGTGGCATCCCCCAAGGGTCTGCACTGGTAATCAATGCTCTGATTACAAGCACAGACCCCCCCCCCCCACACACACACACTTACTTTGCATATGAATGCCATTTCTTCACAGCTGAAAGTGGCCCTCACCATGATTAGCCAGTTGATTGTGACCACTTGCTGGAATGTGTGCAAGCCAATTTGGCGTCATTTCTGGTCCAGGGCGAACGCCAATGTGCCATTTGCAATTTATTGTAAAGAGATTTTGCTTTATTTTAAAAATGGCGCACACTGACAACTAAAATGTATTGGAAATGTTTTACCTAGGCCAGTGATGGTAACCCTTAACCCCCCCCAAGATGTTTTTGCCCTACATTTCCCAAAATGCTCATGTACTCTGCAGTGTAGGTGAGCATCATGGGAAATGTTACAAAACACCTGTGTTGCCAAGGTTCATCACTGACCTAAGCCAACTAAAAAGGTGAGTGAGCGCTGTAGCAATCTTTTATTTAGTAATCATTTTTAGTGATTTTTTTATTAAATGTTTTGGTTACATTCATCCACAGTGACTGAATGGAAATTTTGTATTATTCCTTAATTTATATATTTTTAGCTAAATATATACATAAACACTTTAATTTTTTTCTTACAATTTAGCCCACACACAACCCCCCCCACACACAAAACCCCCCCCACACACACAACACCCCCACCCCCACACACACACACACACAACACCCCCACCCCCACACACACACACACACACACAACACCCCCACCCCCACCCCCACACACACCCCCCCACACACCCCCCCACACACACACCACCCCCACACCCCCACACACACACACACACACACCACCCCCACACACCACCCCCACACACCACCCCCACACACCACCCCCACACACCACCCCCACACACCACCCCCACACACCACCCCCACACACCACCCCCACACACACACACACCACACACACACCACACACACACACACACCACACACACACACACACACAGGGCCGGTCCGAGGCGGGTTCACGGGGTGCATCGCACCCAGGCGCCGCGAGCTGAGGCGCAGGAGGGGCGCCGAAGCTCCAGTGACAGTGCCGGTGTTCTAAAAGTTAATACACAGCTGACAGAGAGGAGGCAGCAGGACTGGTTGCTTAGCTGGGAGGAGGCGGGATGGAGAGAAGACATTCTCGGGTCTGAGAGGAGGCGGGACGGATTGCTTAGCTGGGAGGAGACGGGACGGAGGTAGAGAAAAAATGTAATCAGCAAGCTCTGCATTATTACAATTATGCTCGACCTCCGTCCCGCCTCCTCCCAGCTAAGCAGTTCGTCCCGCCTCCGCCCCGCCTCCTCTCAGACCGAGGATGTCTTCTCTCCATCCTGCCTCCTCCCAGCTAAGCACTTCATCCCGCCTCCGCCCCGCCTCCTCTCAGACCCGAGGATGTCTTCTCTGCATCCCACCTCCTCCCAGCTAAGAACTTCGTCCCGCCTCCGCCCTGCCTTCTCTCAGACCCGAGGATGTCTTCTCTGCATCCCGCCGGCGCCTCCTCCCAGCTAAGAACTTCGTCCCGCCTCCGCCCCGCCTCCTCTCCGTCCTGTCTCCTCTCAGCTAAGTAATCAGCAGTCCCGCCTCCTGTCCTCTCTGTCAGCAGTGATGTAATGGTGCCGGCGGGGCGCCATTTTTAAATCTAAAGTAAACTGCAGTGGCCCAGCAATGGCGCGTGCCTCTCATCACGGCCAGGTAAGACCCCTCCACAGCTTCTGACCACCTCCCCCTGTAGCATGCCCGCAGCCTCAGACGTCTCCCCCTGTAGCATGCCCGCAGCCTCAGACGTCTACCCCTGTACCATGTCCGCAGCCTCAGACGTCTCCCCCTGTACCATGTCCGCAGCCTCAGACGTCTCCCCCTGTACCATGTCCGCAGCCTCAGACGTCTCCCCCTGTACCATGCCCGCAGCCTCAGACGTCTCCCCCTGTACCATGCCCGCAGCCTCAGACGTCTCCCCCTGTACCATGTCCGCAGCCTCAGACGTCTCCCCCTGTACCATGTCCGCAGCCTCAGACGTCTCCCCCTGTACCATGCCCGCAGCCTCAGACGTCTCCCCCTGTACCATGCCCGCAGCCTCAGACGTCTCCCCCTGTACCATGCCCGCATCCTCAGACGTCTCCCCCTGTACCATGTCCGCAGCCTCAGACATCTCCCCCCTGTTCCATGTCCACAGCCTCAGACATCTCCCCCCTGTACCATGTCTGCAGCCTCAGACATCTCCCCCCTGTACCATGCCCGCAGCCTCAGACATCTCCCCCCACTGTACCATGTCCGCAGCCTCAAATATCTCCCCCCTGTTCCATGTCCACAGCCTCAGACATCTCCCCCCTGTACCATGCCCGCAGCCTCAGACATCTCCCCCCTGTAAAATGCCCGCAGCCTCAGATATCTCCCCCCTGTACCATGTCCGCAGCCTCAGACATCTCCCCCTGTACCATGTCCGCAGCCTCAGACATCTCCCCCCTGTACAATGCCCGCAGCCTCAGACATCTCCCCCACTGTACCATGCCCGCAGCCTCAGACATCTCCCCCACTGTACCATGTCCGCAGCCTCAGACATCTCCCCCCCCCCCCTGTACCATGTCCGCAGCCTCAGATATCTCCCCCCTGTTCCATGTCCACAGCCTCAGACATCTCCCCCCTGTACCATGCCCGCAGCCTCAGACATCTCCCCCCTGTACCATGCCCGCAGCCTCAGACATCTCCCCCCTGTACCATGTCCGCAGCCTCAGACATCTCCCCCCCTGTACCATGTCCGCAGCCTCAGACATCTCCCCCCCTGTACCATGTCTGCAGCCTCAGACATCTCCCCCCCCTGTACCATGCCCGCAGCCTCAGACATCTCCCCCACTGTACCATGTCCGCAGCCTCAGACATCTCCCCCCCCCCCCCCTGTACCATGTCCGCAGCCTCAAATATCTCCCCCCTGTTCCATGTCCACAGCCTCAGACATCTCCCCCCTGTACCATGCCCGCAGCCTCAGACATCTCCCCCCTGTAAAATGCCCGCAGCCTCAGATATCTCCCCCCTGTACCATGTCCGCAGCCTCAGACATCTCCCCCTGTACCATGTCTGCAGCCTCAGACATCTCCCCCCTGTACCATGTCCGCAGCCTCAGACATCTCCCCCCTGTACCATGCCCGCAGCCTCAGACATCTCCCCCACTGTACCATGCCCGCAGCCTCAGACATCTCCCCCACTGTACCATGTCCGCAGCCTCAGACATCTCCCCCCCCCCTGTACCATGTCCGCAGCCTCAGATATCTCCCCCCTGTTCCATGTCCACAGCCTCAGATATCTCCCCCCTGTTCCATGTCCACAGCCTCAGACATCTCCCCCCTGTTCCATGTCCACAGCCTCAGACATCTCCCCCCTGTACCATGCCCGCAGCCTCAGACATCTCCCCCCTGTACCATGCCCGCAGCCTCAGACATCTCCCCCCCTGTACCATGTCCGCAGCCTCAGACATCTCCCCCCCTGTACCATGTCCGCAGCCTCAGACATCTCCCCCCCTGTACCATGTCCGCAGCCTCAGACATCTCCCCCCCTGTACCATGCCCGCAGCCTCAGACATCTCCCCCACTGTACCATGTCCGCAGCCTCAGACATCTCCCCTCCCCCCTGTACCATGTCCGCAGCCTCAGACATCTCCCCCCCCTGTACCATGTCCGCAGCCTCTAACCATCTCCCCCTGTACCATGTCCACAGCCTCTAACAATCTCCCCCCTGTACCATGTCCACAGCCTCTAACCATCTCCCCCTGTACCATGTCCACAGCCTCTAACCATCTCCCCCTGTACCATGTCCACAGCCTCTAACCATCTCCCCCTGTACCATGTCCACAGCCTCTAACCATCTCCCGCTGTACCTTGCCCGCAGCCTCAGACATCTCCCCCCTGTACCATGTCCGCAGCCTCAGACATCTCCCCCACTGTACCATGCCTGCAGCCTCAGACATCTCCCCCACTGTACCATGCCTGCAGCCTCAGACATCTCACCCCTGTACCATGTCTGCAGCCTCAGACATCTCACCCCTGTACCATGTCTGCAGCCTCAGACATCTCACCCCTGTACCATGTCTGCAGCCTCAGACATCTCCCCCCTGTACCATGCCCGCAGCCTCAGACATCTCCCCCACTGTACCATGTCCACAGCCTCAGACATCTCCCCCCCCCCCTGTACCATGTCCGCAGCCTCAGACATCTCCCCCCCCCCCCTGTACCATGTCCGCAGCCTCAGACATTCCCCCCCCTGTACCATGTCTGCAGCCTCTAACCATCTCCCCCCTGTACCATGTCCACAGCCTCTAACAATCTCCCCCCTGTACCATGTCCACAGCCTCTAACCATCTCCCCCTGTACCATGTCCACAGCCTCTAACCATCTCACCCCTGTACCATGTCCACAGCCTCTAACCATCTCCCCCTGTACCATGGCCATTTGGTGGGCACTGATAAGGCTGCATTTGGTGGGCACTGGTAGGCTGCATTTGGTGGGCACTGGTAGGCTGCATTTGGTTGGCACTGGTAGGCTGCATTTGGTGGGCACTGGTAGGCTGCATTTGGTGGGCACTGATGAGGCTGCATTTGGTGGGCACTGATCAGTCTGCATTGATCTCTTGTATCAAGTCTGCAGTCTCTGACCATCTCCTGTCTGGGGGCTCTGTCTAACAGACTCTCTAACAGATGCCCTCTCTGTGTCCATTAGATAGACCCCCCTCCAGTTCCCATTAGAGTACTCTGCTTCTCTTACTGTAATTTGTTTATTGTTAAGAGATCGCGGGAGTGTCCCGCGGTAAGGAAGACGTCTTAGGGGAGCATCTCTGTGTTTGAGCCATTGCCATAGAAACATTTGTAAAGGGGAGGAGTTAGTAAGATGACTACGCCCACGTGGGGGCGCCAGAAAAATTTCTGCACCCAGGCGCCTGTGACCCTAGGATCGGCCCTGCACACACACACACACACACACACACACACACACACACACACACAACCCCCACACACACACCACCCCCACACACACACCACCCCCACACACACACCACCCCCACACACACACCACCCCACACACACACACACACACACACACACACACCACCCACACACACACACACACACACACACCACCCCCCCACACCCCCACACACCACCCCCCCCCACACACACACCACCCCCCCCCCCACACCCCCACACACCACCCCCCCCCACACACACACCACCCCCCCCACACCCCCACACACACACACCACCCCCCCCACACACACACACACACACACCACCCCCCCCCCACACACACACCACCACCCCCCCCCCACACACACCACCACCCCCCCCCCACACACACCACCACCCCCCCCCCCACACACACACACACACACACACACACACACACTTTGCTGGAGTAAATGGAGAAACCCTACCCAAGTTCATACTGTACTGCCATTGCACACACACAAAAAATACAAGAAATGGATTACATTCAACAGACACAAAAGATATCTGAATTACATCTAGACAAATATGAAGAAAAGAAAACAAAAAAACAGGAGCTGTGTACAAATGAATAAGCTTTATTGAACATGTATAAAACATCAGTAATCACTCAAGCAAGCATGTTAAATGTGAAATGTGCAATGCCCCCCCCCCAAAAAACCCCCAAATCAAGTAATTTTTATTCAAATTACAGTGCAAAGATACAACATATGATGGATAGATAGAGCTTACAATATCCAAAAGTCAAGCAAAATAAGTTGTAGACACCTTAGTATTAAGCATAAAACATACCCAACATACTTTTATGTTAATTGTTTGCATGAGCCTGCCTTTTCATTTAAATACCATCAAATCAGTAGAACATACAGCTACACAGAGGCATGAAAATAAAAAAAAAAACATGTATAGAGTACATAAAGACACACTTTGCAAAAACTATACCAAACAGTTAGAGCATGAAAAGTATTCATCCAACAGAATACACTTACTGCAATATGGATCTTTAGGCATGCCAGCAAACCCCCACCCCAAAAGCAAATTCGGACATAAAGACCTGTGGCCCTTCCACAGGCCAAATGATATGATCTCATACATCCCTTTATATAACCTTGGTTAAACTACACCCACCCAGTATAGGAAACGCCCAGCAACGTAATTAATTGGGTCTGTTGGTTCCTAAACCAAAATCACCAGTTCACTAATGAATGAGTGTTTGGCTGGCCATCCATGATCAAAGTTTCTTACAAGTCAACACACATAAGAAATGCTTTCAATAATCTCAGCATGAGCACAAAGTGGCTTTTTCATTTAGACTAATGCCTCGTACACACGTACTGATCGTCGGCCGACCGATCGGCCGTCTTTTGTCCAGGGCTGTCCTGTCTGTTGAAAACTGCAAAAGACTGCACACGAATTTTGTCGGCCAACAACAGACGACTGCAGAAGTGATGTCATGTGATGGTTAACTTTCCGTGTGTTTTTTCTTTTCTGAGCATGCTCAGTCTTGCAAATCTGCTTATTGTCGGCCGAATTCTGTACTGACTGGCGAACAATCGGCCGTTCTGGTGTTGGCCAACAAAAATTTTAATGCCTGCACGACAGATTCTGTTCGGCCGAAAATGCGATGTCGGCTGTCGGAAGCATCATACTAACAAGCCTACAATCGGCCGATCGGTCGTCGGCCGAATATTTACGGCCGACAATTGGTACGTGTGTACGAGGCTTAAGGCTGGCCATACATGTTCCAATTTTCTTACAATTTTCTGTCCAATTTTCTTGAAATTTACCTTCAAGTATGTAGTACAAAGGCCTGCCTAATTAGATACAAGTGAATGTGTTTTTTTAGCTTTGACCTCACATTATGTGGTTTGTGGTAGATCTACCAGAAAATTGTACAACAAAAGTTGAACATGTATGGCCAGCTTAATGGGCCATACACACTATAATGCCTCGTACACACGTACCGATCTTCGGCCGTAAATATTCGGCCGACGACCGATCGGCCGATTGTAGGCTTGTTAGTATGATGCTTCCGACAGCCGACAGCGCATTTTCGGCCGAACAGAATCTGTCGTGCAGGCATTAAAATTTTTGTTGGCCAACACCAGAACGGCCGATTGTTCGCCAGTCAGTACAGAATTCGGCCGACAATCGGCTGATTTGCAAGACTGGGCATGCTCAGAAAAGAAAAAACACAGGGAAAGTTAACCATCACATGACATCACTTCTGCAGTCGTCTGTTGTTGGCCGACAAAATTCGT